>NC_081411.1:291546072-291706072 GCF_030272615.1 Cryptomeria japonica | reverse complement strand
GGAGCCTCAATATTATAGGGGTACTATTAATTCTAGTTTGGGCCAAACTAGGCATTTTAAATGTGGAATCAAGTCAAATCATCACAACCAAACTTGATCACACCTAAACGATTATCCCTAGTGTGTTTGCGATGATGTGCATGTGCTTGTGTGCTTGAATTGTCCCCTCTTTCCCTACATGTGGGCAGCATACCTACAAAATTGTTGTGAAAGAATCATTCGTTAGTGCATATAGGCTCACATTACATCCATGTGTGGCAAGCTATGCTAATAGATTATGTGTTTAATAATAAAAAATTGTGGAGTGTTGTGTATTGTCCATTAGAAAAAATTTGGGCATGACACAAAAAAAAAAAAAATTAATTCTAAAAAGAAAAAATACGATTATAAATGAAACTAAATCATTTTAGAAATGCAATAGAACCCTAATCCTAAGCCTAATCTTAACCCAATTTGTTTATTAAACTATATTGTTAAACATAACTTTAATACTAATTGTAACCATAATTGAATGGTTTTCTAATTCTAGCTGAATTATAACCTTGATTGAGCCCTAATTGTAATTGAGCATTTATTAATTACTTTAACATGACCATAATTTAATATTAGTTATTATAAAATTGATTTAGTTTGAGGATTAAGAGTTATTTTACTTTGCTTTACAATTATTTGGTTTAATTAATAAAAAATGCTCATCTTTGGGTTAGAAATGTTTTCCATGTCAATTCTTTGTAGTTTCACTTTAATACTCACCAAAGTAATACTTTACAATATATATATATATATATATATATATATATATATATATATATATATATATATATATATATATATATATATATATATATATATATATATATATATATATATATATATATATATATATATATATATATATATATATATATATTTGGCTAGAGAAAAACCTATTAAAACTTATAATTTGAATAAATTTGGGTTAGGGTTTTCATGATTTGAATACAATTTCCAATACAATCCAACATTTTCTTCACATATCTACTTATCTACTTAAATGTTGTCATCCATTAGAAGATCTATCATATGCAACCTAGGGTAATAATAAATTAACAACAGACATGCAAATGAACATCAAATTCTATCTATATAGATCGTGTTTTGGTGAAAACATAACTACCATCCGTTTTCAATAAAATCATATATGACTATTATTATTATATATTTTTATGTTATAATATAATCTTAGTTTAAAATATTAAATGGAATACTTAAAATCATAACTATAACTTTAAAATATTGAAAAACCTAAATTTTTTTCATCACTCATGAATTATAAAATAATATCATTTTTTTTAATCCTAAATGACTTTAGGAAGTCCTAACCTTAATATTAAAAAATTTCAATAAATATACTATTACATTATTAATATTAAAATATTTAAATTATATTAGTTTATTTTTATTATGCTTATATTATATTATTATTAATGTATTATATTGATATTTTTATTAAATTATAATTAATATATTATTAAATTTTTATCATTGTTGTTATATTATTATTATCAATATTATTTTTAATAGAAAAACTTTCATAAATTCTTTACTTACAAAAATAAAAAAAATCTTATAAACAAATTTTATATTCAAATGAACTCATTATATATAAAAAAAAAAATATTACTTTATAAAATATATTAAATATTTATTATTAAAAAAAATTCTAACATATAATTTACCTCCAAGTAATTATATATTTATTATTACTTTATAAAAAAAATTAATATCCCATCTGCGTTTTTTCCAGCTCTGAATGAAAAAATAGAAAAATATGTTCTCAACACACACGGAGACAAGGTTTAAGGGATGCTCATCCTAACTTCACCCTTCTCAAAATCATTTATGACCATTTTATTTTTTACTTTAAACAAGACTAATTTAATATAACCAGTTTATGATTATTCTCAGGCTACTTTTCGTATTAGCTATACAATTTTGACCAGCTACTTATTCAATATTTCTTTAGGTCTTCCGCTGCGACTTGTTAAATGGTTCATAAAGTCTTTCCCTTGCCCAGTCATCGTCCTTCTGGAATTTGCAGAAGAGGCGATATTTTTATAATTGTCAGGATATAATATAATATCATTACCTTCGAAAATTGAACTCAGGAATCCATCACAAATTTACTGCAGGCGGAAGCATTCTTTGATAATCTCAGTAGGCTCCAAAGTATAGTTTAATGGCTCATAGTATCTCAACAGCACTTGCTATTTATATAGTAGCACAGTGTTTTCTGTTCAAAATTTCTGTTACAGAAGCGGAAAATGTGCCCATTAGCTTCAAATTAGATGGCGATAAACTTGTTCGGCGAGACGGTGATGCCGTTGTTCTGGATGATAACGTAATCCAGCTTACAAACAACGAAAGGGGTTTACTCAGCGGAACTGCAGGCAGAGTTGTTTACGATAATCCAATTCCGCTATGGAACGCTTCTAATAAATCATTTGCCAACTTCACCACTCATTTTCAATTCCAAATCAACTGGACTCGGGACAATGTGTCTGGGTATGATGATTATGGTGGCGATGGACTTGCTTTCTTCATGGCCTCTCCAGATACAGGTTATAACGTCCCATACAGTGGAGACGGAGGATGGCTCGGTCTTTTTAGTCGCAATAATAATGGTAATTTATCCAATCATCTTGTAGCTGTGGAATTCGACACATATAACAGTTCTAATTGGGACAAAAATGACAATCATATTGGAATTGATGTCAATAATATTACGTCTGAAGTCTCGGTTCCTCTAGAACAAAGATTGAATAACAGTAAGATATGGGATGCTAGGATAGATTACCTAGGCCGAGAAAATATGTTGGTAGTGTATGCTGGATCAAATGGCACAGCATCACGCCAGTTGTCACATAAGATAAATCTGACAAAATACCTTCCTGAACAGATCGTGGTAGGTTTTTCAGCCGCAGCTGTTGAGTCAAGCGAGATTCATCGTCTAATTTCTTGGAACTTCACAAGTGTTATTTCTAGTTCATCAGAATTACAGTCATCTGAGAAGAGGAAAGTTACATGGAAAGCATTCATATTAGTCGGCTCTGGCCTTTTGATTGCAGTGATTTTTGTGTCCTTCACCATTTATAAATGGCGAAACAAAGAGAAAAACCATGCCATGGAAGACGAAGAGCAGCCGGTCAATGTGGATATAGATATGGAAATAGCAATGGAACATGTTCCGCGGAAATTCACATACGAGGAGCTCACTTTAAGTACCAGTAATTTCAGCGAGGAGAAAAGGCTTGGACGAGGAGGATTTGGGGATGTGTACAAAGGCATTTTGGTGAGATCAAATGAAATAGTTGCAGTGAAGCGCATATCTGCAGGATCAAAGCAAGGGAAAAAGGAATACCTTGCCGAAATAAGCACAATCAACCGTCTGAGGCATCGCAATTTGGTTCAGCTGTTGGGATGGTGCCATGAGAAGGCCCAACTGCTGTTGGTCTACGAATACATGCCTAATGGGAGTCTAGACAATTTTCTCTTTGGTGAAAGGAGAGGAGAAGTAGAGTGGAGCCGCAGATATGGCATCGCCACTGACATAGCCAATGCGCTGCTTTATCTGCATGAGTTATGGGATGAATGTGTAGTGCACAGAGACATTAAGTCCAGCAACGTTCTGCTTGATGCTCAATTCAATGCAAAACTGGGGGACTTCGGATTGGCACGCCTGGTTAAGCATGATCAATGGCTTCAAACGACCAAGGTCGCAGGGACTTTGGGATACCTGGCACCTGAATGTGCAGTTACAGGAATATCTAGCCCAGAGTCAGATGTGTTCAGCTTTGGCGCAGTTGCCTTGGAAATAGCCTGCGGAAGGCCAGTACTAGATCACAGCCTCCAAAGCCCAAAAGTACGACTTGTCGAATGGGTTTGGGAGATGTATGGTGAAGGCAGGTTGTTCGATGCAGCAGACAAAAATTTAGAGGGAGTGTTTGACAGGGCAGAATTGGAACAGCTGGTGGTGATAGGCTTATGGTGCTCTCATCCGGATCCTTCTTCGAGACCCAAAATAAGGCAAGTGCTCCAGCTCTTGCACTTTGAAGTGCCTTTGCCTCGTCTACCCAGCACACTGCCTAAAGCCACATATTCTCCTCTGGAACAAGCTTTCTATTCTCAGTCTTCAGATTTCACTGTTTCTACCGATATACCATCCACTTCCACTCACTTTTCAGCGTCAACAAGTTCAAGCATCGGCATGCCCCTGGGTAGATAGGCTTCCTAGTTTTATATATACACATATATATTTTTATATGTCACCCACATCACGATTTGCTGCTTCTCTAATTAAATTTCTGATTGCCGCAGTAATAGCCCTGTTTTCTAGTTCTTAATTTCCAGAACTTTGTTATATTTCTAATCCTATCAAATTCTAATGCACTCAATCGGTGCTTATTGGCATGATTTATATTTTATGGTCGTGGGTATTAATCTTGAGATATGATGCTTATATAAACCTTATAACCCTTTTTTAAGGCACAAAACTTTATAAAATTCTCATTTCTTGAAAAGCTTTAGTTTAGTCTTTCAGTATGGACTATAATTCAGAAATAATTCAAAGCTAGTTGGTTCTGAATTTTGTAGTCTGTATTTTTAAGGGAAACGGTTAATGATCCAAATAATTTTACTGTTCTTGTGATTTTGCCATTCTTTTATCTATAATATAAATTGTTGCTTTCTAACTATATATTTATGTATTTTCAGCAATAAAAGCTGTAATAGTTGCAATTTGTAATTTCAATTTTAGTCTTCATATCAAAAGTATTTGTATGAGTGCTACGATTGTTAGCTAACAAAAAGGATAATGGGTTTGAATCTTGAGATTGTATCTCTGCACAACATTGTATTATCTCCTTTTGCTAACAAGGTTATCCACTTATAAGAGATGGAGATCGTCAATTTAAATCTCTGCTAGTGGCCCAAATCTATCAAGTGTAGCTTTGTACAACACTCTGCTTTTTTTCTCCTTTCTTTTGTAAATGTGAGGTCTGCCATAATTGTAAGTGGTCTCTCAGTTATTTGAGGAGGTTAGAAATTTTCAGCGAGAGCTTCGTTGTTATGAAGGCATTTGATTATTTGAAATATTGTTGACAGTCGAATTGTAGGCAAAATGTGTGAAATCTGTTGTTTCTTTGTGAGCTACCAATCGTTCCAGCAGTTTGCGTGTGTATAAAGCTCTATGAATATGAGACGAGAATTTTTTCAGTTCAGTTGAATTTGAAGAACGAAGGATTAAAGGTGATTTTTTTGCTAAATTAGCGGTTTCAGTTTCTTTGGGTGAGGATATGTGTTTTAGTGCTATCTTTCGGAGATATCTAGTAGTACTTTTGATTATGTTTTCTTGCTCAAATCTTTAGGCAGTATAGAAAATTTTGTGTTTGATCTTGTTAAATTTGGCTTTTTCTTTGAAATGTTCTAATATTTTGTTGATTAGCATACTAAAACTAAAATAAGCAATTGAATTTATCATCAAAATATAGAATATTCTCAGCTGACAAGTCAGAGGCCCACGCTTTCAAACAAAGAATCACCTTACACTAAGGAAACTTCGTGGCAATAGTCTTTCGTCTCATTTTTCTATTTCAATGTAGAAGCTTTACCTGCTACTTTGATGGAACCAGAATCTTATCTTTGAATGGTAAAAACAGCAACTTAATTGCTACGTTTCCTTCGATAGCGTCTCTTTATGCTTATACTTGCGATCAGGGAGAAGAAAATGGAAAAGTCTGGCATGAACGTTGTGGACTATGGATGCAAAGTTGAATTTCTGGGAAACTGGCTCTAAATTTGTCCTCTTAAAAATTCGGTTCTATTCACCTTCTCCATCGCGGGCCCTTCGTAACAAGTGCCCAAGAGATATTTTGAGTTGAAGTAGTAGGTGAATCTTTTACATCAAAAATAGAAAAATGAGACGCAAGGCTCTGTTTCCATGAATTTTCCTCCATGTAAGAGAATTCTGTCTGTTTCCATGAATTTTCCTCCATGTAAGAGAATTATTTGTTTGAAAGCGTGGGCCTGGTAGACTTCCATGTGTTCTCGTTCACTTATGATTTTTTTTTTTTGTCATGGGTTTGTGACTTCTTCAGCTAAAAATATTTAGAATATTTAATATTAAGTTTTAAAAAATGTATATGTTATTAGATAAAATTAGGAGAGGTCCAAATCATTACAAAATCATCACGAAGGTACACAAAAGGGAGGAACTCACAAGCAGTGAGACTACTGAGAACACAAAAATCAAAAAAAGGACAAACTTTTTTTTGAAAAGAGGCTCTTGACTAGAGCAACCAATCGGCGGGAACTCATGAAAGGAGAGAAAGAGAAGAAGGGAAAGGGAACTCCCAACCCTAAACAATAGAAATATTTTTCACCGACCTCAAAACAGTAAGCGGAGAAGGAGAAGGACCTTTCCTCCTTCGACAAACAATTGTCCAGGCAATACTATTATCCAACTTATTAGAAGCAGGTGAAACAAAAAGAGATCCCTCAATAGAAAGATTAACAACAATTGGAGAGGGGGATGCAAGAGAACAATGCAAAACAGTGGCCACCGAAGAAGATGGTAGCTAGGAGGGAGTAACCTACTTAGCACTTGGGACAGGATGAGGTTCCAAAGAGATCTCAGCAATCACAGTAGGAATGCCATGGCACGAAACACCCTAAATTTGGTGCTTAGTAGAAACTTGGTCAAGGATCACCACACAAGAAGCCTCAATAGTCAAGTGCTCTTCTATAACATCTGTCCACCAAGTAGCAAAACCTTTCCAACTCGCCAAAGAGCAGTTTGAAGTCATATGACCAGTAATGAAGCAATGTTGACAACCAAAAGGGGAGGCCCTCATCATCCAGTAGTTGAGACCAAGGCTTGTCCCCAACCATCAAAACCACTTCCCCATGAAGTGGTTTGGAGATGTCAACATCAATGAGAATGTGTGCATAGGTTGGGTGACCCATGCGAGACGTGGCATCATCAACCTAAATGACCAATAGTGTTTTCGATGTCCTCATATCATGATTCATCCTAAAACTAGAGAGGAGGGTAAGGCATCTTGACCCAAACCGGACACACTTAAAAAGGCTCTATAAGGGGGTTAAAAGAGGGAGTCTAGGATTTGATAGAAAGAAAATGCTCTCCCCAAGCATGAGGTTGTCCCAACACAAAATTTTGATCTGCAGACAAATCAAACAAAGCAATGAAAAAACCATTTGCATAGGGAAAAAGTTCAATCTTACCCAAAACCAAGGGCTTCCAAGATGTCAAAACCTAGTTGTGCAGGTTAGGAAGAGAGGGCCAAAGAGAGGGGAAACAGCACACTAGTCTGCATCTCTAAAAGAAAGCTTCATTCTCAACAACGCCCTCACCATAGACGATGATGGGAGAAGATTTGGCTCACAAAAGAGGATGAAACATGTGTCGAAGGCAAGCAAGACCAAAGTGAGACCGAGTAGCTTGAGCATAGCCATAGTTCTTAGTAGAGGAAAAAAAGGGCATGCCCTAAGACCACGACCAAGAGCATTACCACTAGGGCTGATAGACTTGAGCACAAGTGCAACCTAAACTGTAGCATCAAAAGTAGCCGGCACACCAAGGCCAGCCACTGCACTCGACCTTGCAACAGGGGAGTTGGCATGAACAAAAGTCCTCACAGCCTCAACAGTAGATGCAAACATGTAGGATGATTAAGCGGGAAAGGTTTTTCAAATGCAAACAAATCCATTGGGAAGCTTAAGGATATTTTATATATAGTGATAGCAAAGTTGAACATAATGAATGTTTATTATTTTTTTTGTATTAAAAAACATATGTTTATAATTATAAGGGGAAACTTTCATATTTATATTATTGTCATTTATTTTTGTATTTATTATGAGGGTACATCTTTATATAAAGAAAGAAACAATGTAATTGTAAGTCAAATTGGATTTATTGTCTAAGATTTTATCCATCCTTATACATGTGCCTACACATGTCCCACATTTTTAACTCCCAACTTATTCATGTATACACGCATTGCTATATATTCACTTGAGTATTATGTTTTTACACATTTATACATCTTCCTTGATATAATTATTTTTTATTAGTAAACCAACATTAACTAGGGCGATAACCCTTAACATAGTCAAAGACTATCAACAACACATTAACAACACCAAAATACCGAATGTTGACCCTTAAAACAACAACCCAAAGGCAATGAGAAACAAAATATAGTCAAACGGGTCAAAGAAAAGCCTATCAAATAGGAAAACACCCAAAACCTCAATCAAAGAAGGGGAAAGACACCCAAACCCAGACAAAGGGGGGTTTTGGGGGAGGGGAGAAGACTTCCCCTTTTGCCTACAAGAAACCGATGTCCAAGAGATACAGTCATTGGGACCATCAAAAGAGAGATCAATCGAGAGGGACCTCACAGGGTTACAATCAGTACTGTCAACATAGTGTTGCAATAGAACATCGGGAGGCTACTGCAGAACAACAGTAGGTTGATGCAAAACAACATCAGAAGCAGGTTCAGCAGTAGTAGATCGAGGCTACGGAATAGGAGAAGTTGGGGTGGGGCCTCAAGAACCTTAATATAATTGTTATGCACTTAGATTTTGACCATTTGTTTACCAGAATAATTTTATAGTTATAAATTTGATCTCTATTTTTTTTAAAGTTCAAACTCATAAAGATGAGAACTTGCTAGTATATTTATGAATGAATTGGAAACAAAAACATACAAATTCATGATTACTCATCCATTGTTCTTTACAATCTACATATAAACTCAACTAACTCCTAACTAAGTTGGGCTAGTCATCCTAAATCTGCTACTCATTCTTGTTAAGGAGGAAGACGATTATTTGCTAGAAGAAGAAAATCAAAAGATAAAAAATTGAGTCCTAATCATAATTTTGCTAATTATAAAAGATAAGATCCACTTATGGAGGTATGTGGAGACATGTAGCAAAATAGAACTATCAGTAATTCGAGTGGAAGATTCCTTTGTTCTAAAGTAATTTGTTGGCAATGGGATTCCTATGCGACTACTCAATGACCAACTCAACACTCACTTGCATGTTTCTATAGACCTAAATTCCACTTGGCTACAAGAATGCATTCTCTCAACACTACCACACTTTTTCAGCTACAAGAATAAATGTGTCATCAATTCCTTACTCCTTTTTGTGTAGAATATGTTAGTCCTATTTTCTCATCATGATAAATAACACCATTTCATCCCATATTAACCAATAAACACACATTTATGTAAATATTCACATATCATTAATAATTATATTCAATTATATATAATAACTGCTAGAAATATCATGAAGTTTGTATGAAAAGTATGAAAAGTATGAAAGTACAATATGAAGTTTCTATTAAAAGTATGAAAGTACAATAGTTAAATTAAGGAAAAGAAAGATAAATAGTGGCAATTGTAGTAGCATAATGGAGTTGTCATGCTCCTTATATATCATCCATCACTATGTAACTTTAACAAGTTAGAGCTTCTTCTACTAGTTTTAAAACCATCATAATCCTGATTAGAAGTTGATCATCAACAATAAAGTCAATCAAAATATTACTAACAACTAACTGACTTGAATATAGACGTCATCATCCTCACCATCAAAAATCAACACTTTCGGCTACTATATCATTTTCATGATTGTGAATTTCTTCATTGATCCTTACTGATTCCTTTTAATCTCAAAAAACTGAAAGTGTAAGCCATTTATACAAAGGTTGATTAAGTTCAGTGTTTGTCATCTCCATGGTGAGAGGAATAGCTAATTCTTATTTCCAATTGTGTAAATTAGATAAATTGTTCCCATGTATTAAATAAACAATTTCAAAGTGAAGGCCTTATAGGCTGTCTCTTCCACAGTCATTTCATCTTTGTGTAACGACTACCCAAAAGGATCCAAATTTATGCACTTTTTTTAAAAACCCATCAATACATTCATCATGTTAAGTAACATGCATTCAAAGCAACAATCAATTAAATTGTCATAACTCAACTTTGATTTTATCATAATCATTAATGAAGTTAAACAACTAACAATACCTAGAAGCATACCTTATGAGTTTTATGAAGGTATGCAGGCTTCTCATCCATACTCACTCTATATTGCCTGAGGTGCAATGTGAACCCTCCATAGTGGATTTAGTCCCTATCCACCTCTCCAAGAAGATTTTGTGGCTAGTGGTGAGGGAGAGACATTGATTTAGTCTAGCTCCTAATGACCAAATGCCTAAGGTGTTAACTACCTCGAGGCTCAAATACATAAGACATGTCATACCACACTAGGAGTTTTGTTCTAATTGTTATCTACCCATTCCCATTAGAAATTATCTTTTCCCTGTAGTCCATCAGACAACTAAGCAATCAAGACATCCATCGTCAGCATGCAGTTAGCCCCCAAGCCCACATGCTCCTGGTAGAATCTTCATAATGCCCTAGATCAATGTAGGGTATCCCTTGGCTGCATGCAATCAACACTATCCATATGCTAACTAGGGGTATGGCTAATAGTCTACTGGCACAAAACATTACTTGACCTTGGTCAATATCGAACGGATAAGCTTATCTTAAGTCGTTCATAGGATTTAACCTTCGGTAATCACCTCAAATAGAAAGGACTCATCTATGTCTTAGAGGAATACCATCCTCTACCTATGCCCTCCTAGGGTCCTAACTCTATTTGTTGCCATAAAAGCCAACACCTGTACTTAGCTTAGCGTTATAAATTGAAAGAGAATCCTAATTCGAAAGTAGGTAATTTTTGGGTCTACCTAACGAAGGCTAGTAGTTTACATCATTCATCAGGCATCCAGTGACAGCTCCTTGGACTCTTCCCAACAATGGCATGAAGAAAGAAGGTTTATTCATCTATACCTTCCTAAATTATTTTAGCTATCAATTGGCTGAGGAAAGGTATCAAATATGCCAAGGAAGAAGGCAAGTATGAGCATACCCTAGCTACCCATCCCCCAATGTTAATTTACTATTGCCATCCACATAGCATAAACAACATTGCAATTGTTCTATGTTTGGTTGCAACATAGGTTAGTATCAAAGTTGTGTAGGGGTATATGCTAACTTATCCAAAAAAACTCCCCGAATGTACTAAAGTTGACCAACTCTTTTCTTTATTAGCTTTGTTGCTAATTTCTTCTCATAACAAATTCCTAGGTTGAGCATTCATGATAAAAATAACCACTATTATTAGTTATAAGTCTTAACAACTTACTCTCACCCCTAATAGTATTCAATTTTCAAACAATGTACTTCTACTATTAGTTTTGTTATCTTTCTAACCGATGCCCTCGTCCCTTATGGTTATGCAAGATTGTGATGGTTTTATTCTTATGTCTTAGTCATTCTAATCTACCATTTACTTAAGATTAAGTGTACAACAATCAATTGGGCTAAGTGTTGTCTATTATGAGCAGATTGTTGAAAAGTGAAAACACTAAAATTTTCTCTTTGTTGTCTTTATACAAAAGTTGGGTTGCAGATCACAATCCACATTGTCCTAAATTATAATGAACTATAATTTATTTATATGCAAAAAGACTTCTAAATTTACTTTAGCAACTACATTGAACAATTTGGAGTATGAAGTAGTATAACAAATGTATGAATGTGTGATTTGTTGATATATCCATTCCGACTATAAATAATGGTTAATATTTTTTTGAGGATAACTTGATCAAATTCACATATTTTAAGTTCTTCAGTAAGAAGCTAACTATATAGGTTGGACAAGGTTATACTAAATGGTAAAGTTGTTGCTACTAGGCTATTTTACTACATTTTGCATTACATTGCATCATCATGGAAATTAATTTTAGAGATGTTTAAAAGAAGACAGAATGTGTTCCAAGAAAATTAAAACCAGTTGCTCCTTAACAAATGAATAGGAATATTCAAGGCACGTTGATTGCAATTTCTATTAGCATGGCTGCTAAGAGTGGCTAGCAAACTGTTGAGACTTTAGTTCCATAGTAATCTCTACTTTCTAACCCAACCAAGGTTGGATTTACGTAGAATGAGTTATATTAATAATATTTGTTTGTTCAATTTGTGTATAGTAGTCCTAATCTTGCCTACAAGCTAATGGCATCAGGATATATCCTATAAAATCATGTAGTACTATGTGTTGGCTGCCAATGTTCAAAATACCATTTATTTTCTTGTATATAAGAACATGGTAACCAAAACAAGTGTCTCAACTAATTTGTAAACAAACACCAAGTAATTGTAGACCCTGACCCATCCCATAGGTCATGATTAATAGCAACACTCATTTAATATTGTATTTTAATCTTGGTGTTCAATTTACTCAACCTTTTAAGCAAAGGTATCAAGACTGGTAGAAATGAAGAGAGGGAAGTTGAATGGGCATCCAATTCAACCTAGTGTAAACCCTCCAATCTGCTAGCAAGTCTTATTTTAGCTCCCTAACATTTTTTTCCCAATCTTCCCCTTTTGAAAGAAGCTCTCAATGCCATATAAAGGAGGTCGGGGGTTCTGCTCTTGTAGCACACGTATTTTTGGTCAAATCTGCCAAAAATGTGCCCTACAAGCAATAGCCATGCTTCTCAAGGAATGGTCCCCCCTCTTGCTCTTGCCCTACACCATTTTCATTTAACGAAAATTGTCTCCCTATCGTAGGAGTTGGCAACCAACTGGCAACCAGCAACGGATGACAATTTTTGCAATTCCTTCTTCTAATCTATGTTATCAATAAAACTTTACTTTTCTTTTCCCTATTTTAGGTGCTCATGCTAGGTGTATTTATTATTTGGCTATAGGTAAAGTATAAGCTTACATTTATATTATTTACTACATTATTTGTATTTGGTTTTTATTTAATTTTATGTTTTTTTATTATTTATGTTCATTCATTTGATTTTATATATTTGTATTGTATTGATGTTTTTTATTATCGACACACAGAGATATATATATCATTTAATGATTCTTTAATGAGCTTATAATTCTATGCTTTTGATATCAAGTTTAATATCAGTGTCACCTTAATCTATCAAAATGGATAGCAGACACAATTAATAAACGACTAAAGTCTTATACTAAGACGAACCTTAGTGGACAAAACTCATTGACTGATATGGATGGTAACATGGAAAACCTGACAGTATGTCTCTCATCATAGAATCCATTTCACCTTGCACCTTGGATAACCAATTGTCAATCTCTCACAGCTCCACAAATTCGTCAGTTCTAACAAAATCATAATAATAATAATATTAAAGACTCTTAACTAACACACAAATGAATTCACTTAACATAGATTAATCACAAAATCCACCCTGAGACCAAATTACCACGGGGCTAAGGGTCAGGGAAGGGGATATGACACTTTTCCCCTTATGGTCATGTGACTTTGGCTACATTGGGAAATATTGAAAGCCATTTGGCAAGTACTTAGAAAAAATACTTTCCAATTAAACCTCGTGAAGAGCTATTAAGAGCAAATTTAATCCCATGTAACCTGTAAACTGTCTTGGAGCATTTTCAGTCCGAGTTTCTGCTCTGTTCTCCTTAAGATTATGTGATTTACTAAATATGAGGAATTATCAAAACTCAAAAGCAAATAATCACTATTTGAAGACACAGCTTTCTAGTTAGAACCTATGCGGAATTCTTAAAGCAAATTTGTTAGTACTTTTCTAATCTAAACCAAATGGTAAATTGCCGAATGGAATTTCAGTATATTTCGAAAAAAAAAATCCCCTGTACCCTTAAATTGATGATATCGATTTGGCCAGCTTTATTCCATTCTTGTCAACTGTACCCTTGAGCTCATGTTATTTAGGCTGGATGGAGAATTTCTGAAGCTATTTTGTTTGTATTCAAGGCAAGGTTTTCCTAATCAAGCCTCAACCGAGAATTGTTAAAAGCATATTTCAATATTAAAAGAAACTGCTTTCAAATTTAGGCTCCATAATAGTTTAAAGCAAAATTGTAGGTGTTTCAAGAAATGGGCATTCCAATTTAGACTCCACGATGAAGAATTTAAACTTAGATAAGTTCCTAATCATTCAAGAAGGGGGGGCTTTCCAAATTTAACCCCTTCAAAGCAAAACTGTAAATGTCTTGAAAGAGAGCTTTCCAATGGGAATATAAAAAGCTAATGCGCCTCATTGGTGTCCACATGTAGACACTTGACAAGCAGAAAAAAAATTGGGGACTTGGACACAGCAGGTTGAATTCTGCTCACAGCCTCTTCTACCGATCACATTCTAAGGTCTAAACACATAGAAGTTAACAAAGGAGTAAAAAACATGTGGTATTGCGGTGAAATGCCAATATCATGTATCTTGATATTCAGCCTTTCATCAAACAGCAGCCAGCCCACCCAGTACCCAGGACTGTAACACGAGCCCTTTCCCTCGCTTGGTTGGCTCCAAACCAGGAAAACAATCGACACTATCTGAAGAGAAAGGTGAAAAACAATGCAATTTCCTCAGTAGTGTTTGTATCATGCACAGAGCAATCTGATGTATAAGAAAACAAAGCTCCCTCAAAAGAAAGAGGAGAGTGGATGACAATGGCCATTGCAAGCAAAAGATTGGTCATCTGTATTTAAAAGTTGAGAGACTTAAGCTCTTACATCATTTTGGGCCTGCTCCTGAGATCTAGACAGGAGCACCACAATCCTATCATCGCTTTTGTTATGTTTCTCCAATTCAAACTCTCCATTCTTCTTTACTGCATCTAATAATCTCTCTTTCCCATACAAATTTCACACTCTCAGCACAAGCAGCATCAGGGTTTTGTAAGCTCAATTGAAATGCCCGTCCTTTGCAGGCTGATTCCAAAGCAATGGCACTAAATCTGAATGCATCGGACTCATCATCTGCATAAGTAAAGTATGAACAACACGCCCAAGTATAACCCATTGCTCGGCAAGCAAAATAAGCTTAACACACATATGAGTTGTTTCACTCTACGTGCACATAATGGTCTTTTCATCTTTCTTTAATTATAAAGAACAATAATCTGGCAGCACTATAAATACCATCTTTTGGTTATAATACGAATAGTGCATACTAAGTGATTCCACATTTTTTAAGGCTGGTTTAAAAATTAGAAAATCAACCACCAAAATTTTGAGTTGCAAAAGAGAGTTCATCATAAGAATGATCTATCAGCCAAATGAAGTTATTTTGTTCTACCCACTGGTATAAGTGACAACCCATAGCATATTGTCTTGTCAACAGAAAAAGTGAAACCTTTTCCCCTCAAAAACATATAGTATTACCTGCTCATCTTTTGTATGCTGCTTCTGATACATAAGAATCTAGACTATATGTCTTCTAAAGCAGTAGATGGTTTCCTTCATGCTAGTGCCAGCCATCATAAATACATAAAAATCGTGAAAAATTAAATGAAAAAAATGTCACCTGCGATACCATCACACTAGTAACGCCTCAAAGTTGATTAAATTGACAATAGCCATTTTGTAGTAGACAGAATATAATTAAGGCCAAGGATTCATAAACGTCTATTTGATAGAGGGCCATCTAAATAGAGCCCCATTGATATACTGACTATACCAGTGCCTAAACTTCTCAAAGCTTCTAAATTCTAACCGTGTCCCTTGAGGAAGAACCATCTAAACAATCAGCTCATGATCGTACACCTGTGGTTCTTCATTTTTCTCTTTAAAAGGAGCTAATGATGCAAAATTTATTAGTACATTTAATTTTCTATTTATATTTAGTTCTGATTTAGCCAAAAACGATGAAATTAAGAGAATGCACACCAACCACAACATTTGTATTGAATATTAAAACAAAAATAAAATAAAATAATAAACCTAAACCACAAACAAATTCATGAAATCGACCTTCTAAAAAGGCAAGCCTATAAATGCCTAAACCACAAACAAATTCATGAAATCGACCTTCTAAAAAGGCAAGCCTATAAATGGCCCCTGCTGCTTTCTTGGTTAGAATGAACAATCCATTTTTATTAATATCATTTTGATTTTAAAATTCTTCACTGCGGCAATAAATTTACCACAATGCAAAAGATTTCAAAAGAGTCAATAATTGTGCCTCCGTTGCAGCACAAATTTAGATCTTAAGATTAAGCAAGGAATTTCATGATATATAGGTTTTCAAAGAGAATGATTATGCGACACTCAAAGATGATCCTCCATGCACCTTATCACTCGTATCATGAGACGATGCTCCCATACATGTTTGAAGCTATTGAACAGACTTCAAACTCTTCTTTCTTCTAAGCACCAGGAATCCGACACTCAAAGGTGATCCTCCATGTATCATTTCACTTGTATCATGAGACGATGCTACCGTATATGTTTGAAGCTATTGGAGAGACTTCATACTCTTATTTCTTCTGAGCTGCTAGATGTTTTTAACATATTCATGAATTTGGATTCCCACTTGGTTGATGGGTAATTTAATGTTTTGTTTTCAAGCTGTATTTTCCTGCAGTGACCTTTCTTGCCACAACATGATAGTACATTAAAAGTCAAGAGCCCCTCATACTGTGAACAATTCGTTTGGTACAGGAATAATAGAAAATTTTCAAATGTTTATTAAGTTGGTTTTAAAGCTGTCTAACAAACATAGGACTGACCTTTAACACCCACATTAATTCTCATCGCAGCATTTGTTATTGAAGCATATCACAATTTATGCCATCAATAAGATGCTAAATATTTCAATGTTATGGTCTTAAAAATTTGTTATACACATCCACAATGTCAAACATATATATTTTACATCAACAATCCACATTTTGTAATTGCTCTCCTGGATGCCATAACATGTTCTTTCACATTTTAAGATCCTACTAATGGACGTCATTTACAAGTTTTCCCAAAATCAAAAAAACATTGCAGACATTTCATTGCTCCCCACCCCATACCTCGTGTTAACATAAACAAGTTTTTATACTAGACACCGGTCTATGTGACAGCGCAAAGCATATCGACCTCTCAGATAGGTAAAGGGGTTATCCTTTTTCCTTTGAAACCATATAATTGTTCTCGACCCGTTCAACTTTTGTATGTTTCCTCCGATGTCTAGTTAAGACTACATAACATCTAAAGCAGTAACCAGTTTCTTCACGCCAGTGCCAGCCATCATAAATACATAAAAATCGTGATATATTAAGTGAAACATCACTTCACATACAGTTACTATCAAATTAGTGATGCAGCAAAATTTAGTAAATCGGTAATAGACATTTTGTACCGTACAGAATACAATTGAGGCCAAAGATTCATACATATCAACTTAATAGAGAGCCGTCTAATTTAGAGGCCCATTATATTATATATAGCAGTTTACAGTGTACAATTATTTGTTAAAGAAAAGTCACTATTAACAAGATGTGCAACAAATAAGATGAGTCTAAAATATCCCAATTGTTTCGAACTTGTAAAACCACATGTGCATCATGAAACTGGAACATGTAAAGTCAAAAACTGATAAGCTGTACAAAAAAAGGTACATCCAAGTGGAAATAGTCAAGGGAACGCAAACTGCAACATAAATTTCCTGTAGCAACTGCATTCATTCCATTCACCTTTTATGTTTAAATAAAACATGAGATCATGCCGAAATGTGGACTACTTGTGTACCAGATTCAAAGTTCCAAGAATACAATTTTAATCAAAATTTGTTTATAAATTCATAAAAAAACTATAATCATATATGCTTAAACTTCTCAAAGCTTCTAAATGCAAAACACGTCCCTTGAAGAAAAATCACTTAAACAATAAGCTCAAGATCGTGGCTTCTCCTTTTTCTCCTTAAACAAAGCTAACAATGATACACCAGACACCTTAACAACCTTGAACCTAACTCCAGGAATATCTCCCACAGCATGCCCCTTTCGTCCAAATCCAGCAATCAACACCTCATCCTGATAGCCAAAAAAGTTTGTCAACAATAGAAAGATACTGTTTGGTGATTACTGCAACAAAAAGAAAATAAAGTGAAACTGTCTCTTTGCCATGGCTGTTTTGTTTGTGATTGTTATGAACAATTGTATTAAAAAGACATTACTGGCAATTGATTGATGACTACAATGCAGCCATCTATATGGCAACGAAATGGCACAATTGCAATTATGACTAAAAAACGTTAAGAAAAGTTTACAAATAGTCAAAAGCAGAGAAAGAGTCTCTGATGTTCTTTTCCCTCTATTTATGGAGTCTTCAAAAGTAATTTGTAGTAACTATTCCTCATTCATGCAGTTAATCCAAAGGACTCCACAAACAAATATAAAACTCGTCCATGGGTTGCTTTCTAGGTAGATACCATTACATTTGACAAGAAATTTTGATGCCTTTCAAATATTAGAAACTTACATTTTCTTCAATGTAGTTCAAACAACCATCATTGGGAACAAACGCAGCAATCTTCTTTCCATTCTTGATAAGCTGAACTCTTGCACACTTTCGAATAGCAGAGTTAGGCTGCTTAGCCTCAATACCTCTGCAGAATCAAAAATAAATTATATAAAATTATTCATAATTGCACTGCATATAAATTATAATGGAGCCTGCAAAGCACTTATTCGTTTAAACAGGATACCTGTAAAAATTTCTAAGTTTGGCAATTCATCTATAACTACAACAAAACAGTAATCTATTAAATGAATGCAATGTGAATAAACCCCGGCAACCGCCAAACACATAATTTTATTTAGCAGAGAGCTTGTAATGTCCCCACTTTGAAATAGAATTTAACAATAAATGATAATAATAAAATTAAAACATAAAATACTATAATTAAATATGATTAATTAAAAATTAATCAAGTTAATGAAAAGTCAAACAACATGAAAGGAAAAGTTGTGACTCCCTCAACAATGAGATATAAATGGAAGAAGAGAACCTCATTTGAAAGGGGGATAATTTGGAAATCAGAAGTGCAGATCTGATTTAAATGAGAAGTGCAGATCTGATTATGAAAGGTTGTGTCCCTTTCAAAGGACAGAAATAATGAAGATTTGCACTCTTTCAAAGGGTGCTAATGGTGAAAGGATGTGTCTCTTGCCAAAGGGCATACATGATGAATAGGTGTGACCTCTCCCTCACATTGAGAGATATGAAGGAAAGGAATCAAAAGCATATAGTGAGAGCACCATCAATCAGATCAGATCAGAACTGTTATTAAGTTACAGGCAGTAACATCCCTATTCTTGGTGGTATCCATGGGGATTAAGAAAAAGAAAGGGATGGGCTGGAGATTAACACGGCACTCAGAACAAGAAAAGGTAACGAAGGTATTCAGCGACTGGTATGATACTATGATATAATCTGCTCTCAATATTTTATGACTCTGAAATATATCAAATCTCTCATTCAAACAATTTAATAATTATAATCAATCACAAGTACAACCATAGTCTTGTACCATAAAGAAGGAATAGATTCAAATAATAAGGTTACAGAGAAATGATCAATCTGTTATAATTTCAGCATTCTAACAGTGTATCAGTATATGATCAGTATTAGTCATTGACAAAACTATAATGAAAATATTATATTGGCCTTTCATGTATTTTCTCACTTACCATGTATTATGCATATCAGTTTCATATGAATAGAATCTAGTGCCCATTCTGATTTAATATTAGTGCCTGGATATTACATATTCAAACTCATCATGAAGGGAAGGATGAGGGATGTAGGAAGAGGGTTAACGCTGCCAACTAAGTAGGCCACCTTGTTGGATGCCTAAGTTCTGCCATCAAGGCCAAGAGGGTCAATGTTCCGCTCTTGGGCTTAGTTTGGGTAAGCTGAGAATTCCACTACATTCCCCCCTACCGGAGCTACCTTGATAAGTTGGTAGCAACACAAAAGATAAGGCATGGATAGGAAAGTAAGACCAGCATCCTGCTAAGTAGGCCACCTTGGATGGGGCCTAAGATCTGCCACCAAAGGCAAGAGGGCCAATGTTCCACTCTTGGGCTTAGTAAGGTTTGGCTGGGTCACTCTTATCATGTCCTATCCCAAACCTAGGATAGGTTTGATATGATTATAGTTAAGCAGAATATTGATTTACATGTTCTAATTGACAGCATTAACAGCTTAATTTGTATATATATATATATATATATATGCACTTGCGTTTTATATGTGATGATTACAGGGCTTAAAAGTCAAGAAGATCTTGTAAAGATTTTTATTACAAGTAATTCCCTTAACCCTAATCTCCTGAATTTGCATTTGTAAGGTTTAATTTGAGGCAATTAGAGTAGGGGATATTACAGAGCTAGACCTCAAAAACTTATTGTGGATTGATATTGTCAGCACCAGTGAATATTTTTTATCATAATTGCAAAAATTACTAAGCAAAGCAGCCCTTCAGTTTAAACTAAAATTAATCTCTTCTGATAAAGGAAATGCCAGATTTAGTTCAGCGGAGCTCATTAGTCTAATATAATTGAAATCCGATTTGATGAGGAAACAGCCAATTTCCTATATAACCAGTAAATGGGCGGTGTGGAAGCATCCATACAGATAAAACTAACAATAAATAGATTGAGGATAAACATATTTTTCTTCAACATAGAGCACTAAGAGATATACAACCTGCCAAACCCCTGGCAAAATCTTGAAACATCTTTACAATATCTAAGAGATGCTGATGAATGTCATGAAAAGACCTTCAGTTCCTATAACTTTCGAAACAATTCTACAACATTTATATTTATATTTCCCAAAACTAAATAGGCTAAAACGAAACTATCTACAAGGTTTCCTGCAACTTGAAATTAAGTAACAGAATATTTGTGTAGTTTACTAGACAGAAAATGTAGCGGTATCTATGTGACAAAAAGGGTGTAATGATCAGATCTCATTCCTTCAAAATGATGATCATTGATCCAGCTAAAATCCAGCAGTAGGAAGGAGTACAATTGGGTCATCATTATCACTAAAAGTGCAGATTCCTAACCAAAAGCAAAACAAAAGATGAATGCAATCTACAAAAAATATTTACACTAACCAAATGAGTAAACAGATAAAAGCTCAAATTAAGACACTTGTATAATCGGCTCACAAGGCTATATCTCAATCAGATGACCTAAACGGATAAAAACTCTAAGTTGAAACATTTGTATAATGGGCTTCCAGGGCTATATCTCAATAAGATAACCTGTTATCTCAGTGTCTTTTTTATAAAACTACTTAATTGTATAAGTTTGACACCTTATGCTTCAAAAGTATCACAGGTAAAGCAGAGACAGAATCGATGTCAGGACAGGTCTACCTACCAAGCCAGAACTACAAATAATTAACAATATCATTCATCCTCTCCGAGAAATAATACTTTCGAAAAAAAGACAAGTAAATGAAATGCATTGCAAGTACTTACATTTTCTCAAGGACAATGCCCTTGGCGTGAGAAGAACCAGCAAAGGGTTTCTTCCACTCGTTACCCAGATGGCTCTTTTTGTAAGCTTTGTCTGCCCACAGCTGCCTCCTCCTGTGGGTCTTCAGCTTACGACCCGCTCCCATACCCCGTGTCTTCCTGCACAAGTTTCCACATTTTATTCAACAAAAACCCTAACCTTTAACACAAGGATCAACATCCAAATATCAGAAAGTTACTGTTAAATAATGTACAGGTAGAGCAGCTAATTTGAAAGCATACCCCATCTTGGCTGGATTAGATCGCTTCAAGCGCTGCAACTACGGCTATTACCCTTCTCGTGCCGCTGCCGCCCAAAACCTGTGGCCTCTATGTATTTTCTTCACTGGCCTCTAAACCTTCAAGGATATTGATTATTTTATTTTATAGGGCAAACCAAGGAAATTAATAAAATGTATTTAGGGTTAGCTTAAAATCGATTTTTTTGAAGTTCTATAAAGGTGAAATTAGTTTTTTGATACACCACTATGTGAGGGTTATCAAGGACAGGGCATATTAATCAAATCACAAATTTAGTAGGTTGTATTGTTGTTGATTATATAATTAGTATATATCTCTTAAATAAATTTATATAAAATATATTTAGATACCTTTTTTTAAATATCTTTTATTATATATTTTATATAATATAATTATAATTAATTAAATATTATTATATATAATATAATAATTTTATTATTAATAATTATCATTAATGGGGTTGGGAAGGTTGATCTTTTTAACAATTTGAGAAGTGGCATTTAGCGAATTGTTCTCGAATCTGGATGGATAAAAGTTAATTTTGACAGTGCATCAATGGGCAATTGGAGCCAAGCGACGCTAGATGTGTGGCCAAATGCCACGAAGGAAGAATAATGGGGGTAAGATCAAAGTCACCTAGGGTGGCCACCTACAACATGGCATAATTTCACACGGATCTACTCGGTCTTGAGGTAGGCACAGAATTAAATGTTGAAAAATTGCACCTTGAGGGTGATCCATTAATCACCATCAACGTTATTCGTCAAAATACCACCCTAAACTGGAAGCTTAATAGATGGTTGGGGCGAATCAAAATATTATAGGGAGGTTCTTGGATTTTAAAACCACGCATGTATATAGAGAAGAGAATACCTTAGCAAATGAAATTTCAAAACAAGCAGCTATGGGAAATCACAAGATGGCAACAAAGAAGGCCTAATAATTTTAGCGATCCCATTAAAGACAAGGAGATGATGTAACGAGCAATCATTTGGCGAAGAGCATATTTTATCTTTGTCCAAATATTGGGAATGTGAGCTTGGTGTCACACATGGAGGGTACCAATTGAAGTGATGTGGCATTAAATATCCAACGCCCACATGTTGTGGATTCTAGAAATGTGTGGGACAAGTTGAGGGCAGTGGCTTATGTGTCACATTGTTGTGTCATTTTCTAAGAGCATAAGGAAGGAGCTATGGACATTCCAATAATACTAGAGTCCACAAAGCGGCAAATGTCTTTCTTGGGAGAGATTTTTGATAAAAGACTAGGGGCCATACTCACCATGGCTCATCTCCTATTTATTCATGCAATTGAAAGGCCATATAGGGGAAGGAAGTCATCATGACTTATCACTGATACTGGGTGAATATAGATGTGTCTGCCATGTTCCTAGCTATTGTCCTGACTGGGGGAGAGACGGAGGCTGGTGTTAAGGCATTATGTCAAAAAGTGTTTTAAAGCATGCCTTTTGGGGGAAATTGATGTGGTTTTGGATAATGAGGATGAAAATATGTGCATCTTGTTGCCCCAAAACTATTATATGTGGCATTGCCATGGCAGCATGGTGAGGAAATTCCCCGTCATCCTAACACTAGACTCAGATGTTGGGAAAGAGAATGGGATGAAGGTTAGAAAAAGTATTATCTTTCTACAGAGGTTGATAAGGATGCTCATGGTCACAGAGGATGGGTGGATTAAGGAATACATGTTGCATCCTAAGGGTATTGAAAGAGGGTGAACCAGAGCCAATCATGGAGTTGAATTTTGGGACTCATATTGAAGAAGAAGAAGAAGAATGGGTGGAGAATGATATGTGTGACCCCCTAGAGATGCCCTAACACTACAAACTATAGACACCTAAAATTAATATTTAATTAATTTAAACTTGTCAACATAATTAATTGACTTAATTGTGTTACCCTTATTCTTCTCAGTATTAATTAAGTCTAATTTAATTAATGTTGTCACTATTGTCCAATAATTAATTTATCAAATAAATTAATTATTCCCCTATTCTTCTAAAGTCCCCTCCAATAATTATTTCCTCTAAACTCACTGAGTTAATTAATTCTAATTAATTAACCTAGTCATGCGATTCCTACAAATCACTTTTCCTAATCTCACTTAGCCTAATTAATCCTTCTAGAATCTCTCATAATCATGATTATCATTATCCCTCAATTTCTTTTTCCTACTCATGTCACATCAACATTGAGTCTCTCAAAGAAATTCAAATTTCTTTGAATCCCTCAATTCATCCTTATTTTGGAATTTTTAATTCCTCATGGTTTGAAATTCAAATTTCTCCCCCCTTTTTCCAAAGGAATTTTATATTCCTGTTTATTTTCCCAAGGCACCCTTGATCCATGCCTTCTATCTCAAATCAATCTCAACCCTTCATAATCAAATCAATCTTGGCTCTTCATTGGCCTCCAATCTATAAATTGGACCCTATTCTCCTCACAAATAATCAACTTCTCATGCATTGCCATGTTGCCTATTTCTTCTCTCATCCTCTTCTAATCCAAATCCTCATCCAATCCAAATATCAATCCATCTATCTTGTTGAGCTCAAGGAGAGCAATCCATATTCACTCCATCTCTCTCCAACTCTCCATTAGTCAAACTTTGGAGCTAGCAAAGTTCATGGAGGCGAGTAGGACAAGGAAGAGTTACTTGCAAAGGGAGCTTCATGAGTATATTCCATTTATGTTGTCTTGTTTTCATGATGTTCTTGTTTAATCTTTCTTGATGTCTCATTTAAATGGTTTTTGGTTTTATTGAATATTAATCATGTACTAACCATTTTATTGTGAGACACAAACCATGATGCATGTGGTCTTGAGTGTCCAATCATGGCCAAAGCCCTAGCAATGAGAAAGATGAAGGATGATGATTAGCAAAGTGAGTCATGGACAATGTGGTGTAGTTTTTTGGCATTTTCTACCCTAATTCTAAACTTTGGTCTCATTAGCCTATGATAGAAAAGTTTATAATTAGTTGGTATGTTATTTCTACCACCATTTTGATATATGGTGGCTAGCTATAAATTTATATATGCCTTTAAGTTTGAGACATAGAGGCAAGTTATGGGGATGAGCGTAGCTTTTGTTGGATATGGTCATTGGGGTAGAAATCTGTGTACGTCCAGTAAATAGCATGGTGGTGAACTATATTACATAAACTTTTTCTTAGTAATATAAGGTGTTGCCCCTTGCAGTGATTTATCTACCAAAAAATATATATTAATATTAATATAATTTATAATAATATATGATATAATTATTATATATTGTATGATCATATATTAATAATTAAGATATTATAAAATATATAATTCTACATAATTAATATATTTTAATAAAATCATATATGTTTGAATATTGGGGGTCAATGTAAGAGATAAATGAAAATAGTGCATGCAAAAGAAAGGCATAGCAAAACCAAATGCGAAAAGAAAGAATGTGAAGAGAAAAATAAGAAATGTGCACAAAACAACAAATTCAAAATTGATGTATCATCTGATGCCCTCCTAAATGGCACAAGGTTAGTCTATGATCAAATAACACAAAACACACAAAACATTAGTGTTAGTCAATCGAAAACTAATCTAAAAAGGCATACCAAAAGAGAGACTACAAGCATGCAAGCATATTTAACTATCAAAGCAAACATGATGAGGCATCTCCAAATACCTCCTAACATACTCTTAGTTCCTTCTCCCTTGTTCCTCTCCTCTCCAAGTTCCAAAATAGTGTAGCTCTCAGCAGCTTTTTGCACTATGGATGCTTATGGAGGATTGAGATTTGTAGTATAGCTCCAAATATGAAATGAAAAGCTAATACTATGCTAAAATGATGTATTTTAACCAAAATGATAAGATGTTAGATTGCTTATGCTAACATGCTCTCTAAAATGTCTATAGCTTAGATGCATACAAGTTTTCAGGATCTGGATTATGAAGGAATGGGCTCTATTTATAGGAAAAATGGAGCAATGGATGGCCAGGATTGAAGGGTTTAATCAAGGGTCAAGCTTGAAAGTTGGGGATCCATGTGCACAATTGACACCAATGAAATGGTGACAAATGTCAACATAGGGTTGGGTTGAAAGAAGAGGTTGGAGGCATTAAAGGCCTGAGAAGACCTCATGGTTATCTAAAGGCTAAGGGTCAAGCCTAAATTAAGATTATCCACTGGATTAAAAGTTAATCCAAGGATAAACCTTTGTGCAAATGATTAAGAGATAATCATGGTCAAAGCATTAAAGGCTTGATGAGACCCTTGGGTTGGGTAGAGGTTGAGTCAAAACAAATGTTTTAACCATGTGGAAGGGTTTGGGTTAACCATTAATGGTTTTTGGAGACTTTGGGGATTAAGTGGTTGAAAGTTGGAAGCCTTCAATGGTTATCAAAGACTTTGAGGAATTAAGTGGTTGAAGGTTGAAAGCCTTTAATGGTTATCAAAGACTTTTAGACTTTGAGAAGTGACTCCATTTTGCTTAGGAATGTGACAATAATTAGGGGATGGATTAGGCTAATTAGGAAGGGGTTAGAAGAATCTAGAAGGGGATTAGATTTTTGCAAGTGGATTTGGTGGGTGAGGGAAAATAGGATTTTATTAAAAATAAAAATTCATTTATTTCAATAAATGTGTGCAAGTTGCTTTTGTAGGAAAATGAAAGTGGGGTGGGGATAATGATTTAAATAAATATTTTATTTAATTTATTTAAAAGAGGAAAAGGGAGATTTTAATTAAATAAATAGATTTTATTTATTTAATTGATTTGAAATTTGATGTAATGAATTAATTAAAATAAATTGAATAATTTATTTAATTAATAGAAGAATGTTTGGGGATGAATTAATTAAATATTAATTTAATTAACTGGTGGCTAGTGGATTTTTAACCAAATAAATACGAAATATTCATTTAATTAAAATGGACAGATTTATGTGACTACATCATCCATTGTGGATAAAGACTGAAATACATTAGCAAAAACAATCATAATTAGCAAATTCATGGGAGAAAAATACTCAAGGAATATGCTCTTGGACTAGGCCAAAGCACATTGGAATAAAGACTTGGTTTTATGTTTCCTTCCTAGAAGGTTTTTTTAATAGATTTCCAAATCTAGGAAGATAGTGAGAGCATGATAGCAGTCGACCCTTGGATGTTTGATGAATCCTATCTTTACTTGCAAAAATGGGAACCGAATTTTAACCCCAAAGATGCTTCCCTAATGGATGAACTAATATGGATTCAATTATACAATCTACCTTTTGAATAGTTGTCCAACGAATGCCTATCAAGGATTGGAGATCGCATTGGAAAAATACTAGAAGTTGATATTCGAGATGGGGAGTCCCTACTTTATGCCTATAACATCATAAATTGCCATTTGGCCCATTTACACCTCATGTTTTTGTCCCTACTTTAGTGTGTCCTATCCCCATCTCCTATTTAGGTCTGATTTATGTCAATTCTCCAGTTTTGATGTCATGTACACCTACCAATTGATTTCTTGGAGGGGTGTCCTTCTCCATGGGGCTAAATTGAGGCCCATAACTAAGAAGGACTAGGGTTCGCACACCATGGTCCCTCATAGTTGGGGCCTATTTCAAAATGGGGCAAGGCTCTCACTTCTCTAGAAACAATTCAATTTTGTGTCTTTGCATGACCATTGGAGGTCGACCTAATTGGTAAATGGCCTAGATACCCCTAAAGAATCTATGCATTCATGAGGTATTCATCATCAAGGATTTTCAGATATCTCCAAAGTGGCATGTTCTTCATTCAAATGTTGTGGAGAAAAATTACATCATTCATATGCAAGCATGTGTATGTGATTAGGGTATTGTCATGTTCATGTCATTTCATACAACATATGTGATTACATTCAATAGGCAAAGGATCATCATCAACAATTGCAGACCTGAGGTATATCTTTCCATTATTTATTTTAATATTTGCATTATTCACTCAAGATTAATTCCTAAACAAGGGTTTGAGTTAGGCAAACCCCTATTCCCAAATATTTTACCTTCTTTGTTGTGTGCAGGAACAAATGCAAAGTTGTAACTTTCAAGATTGGCATTATTTATAGGACAAATAGGTTCCCCTTTGGACAGTGAAAAGTGTGGACCAAAGCAACCAACACTTTGGTCCTAACAATTCAAGATGACCTTCTAGGAACAGGTCTGAATATTCACATATTACTCAAAACCTGGTTTATAGCTCTGTTTGATGAATGTAGCTCAGTTTTTATACATAATCTCTTCAATTTACACACATTTACCCTAATTTCAGCATTTTCACAATTCGGCTTAGAAAGAGGGAATCGAATCCTAACTCATGAATCTAATCAGAATTTTCAACCCTAACTTTGTTGGATCAAGGCTAGATCTATTAGGTTCACCCCTCTTTAATGTAATTGGTTCCTAAGAAAAAATTAAGGGTTTTACTACACAACATTGGGTGAAACCCTAATTTTCCACCATTACATTTTGGTAAACCTGACTCCTTGCACCCTTATTTTTTATTTATGTTCTCAGATTTGAATATTTATGCATTTTCAAATTCAAATTTATATTTACAAGTTTAATTTCCAATTGAATTTCATAAATTTAGAGGTTAATTTCACAAACCCTAATTTATAATTCTAAAATTGAACTTATGGGTTGCCTAATTTGGATTAATTATTTTAGATCCGATTTGGGAACATTTTAATTTTCAAATTTTGCATTCATAAGATCTTACTTTAATCAAATTACATAAATTAAGAGGTTAAATTCATAAAAACCCTAATTTATTTTGGTAAATTTGGTTTGTGGATTGCATAATTTTTCAAATCTATTTTTCAGATATAATTTTACACATTCATAATGACACTTAATGGATTTGATTTATTTTCTATTTCACATATTATTACATTACTCTTAACTTATATTTATCATAATCATGTGTTGGATAATGGTTTCTTTCATTTCTCATTGCTTCTTTTCATTCATAGCACTTAAATGGCATATTGCATTTTTAGAATTTCCAAATTACTTCTTATTCGTCAATTAAATCTCAAAGTTTTTATCCATAATGCATGTTGTTTTATGGTACTATTTTTAGGAAATTACATTACATATGTAGATCACATCAAAGGTTTTGTAGATCCTAATCCTAGAGATGCTAATGGAAAACCTAATAAGTGCACCTCTCCCAAGGTATCCAATGTGAATGAAGAAAGAGATAATACTCCTATCAATTATCTCTCTAATGGAGAGCAAGCATTAAAGAGAAACTTGGCACCATCTATTTTTCATACACATACCCCAGCACAAGGGGGGGCAAGATCAAAATATCGATGTTTCAATCTCTCTAGATCCCCCTTATTCTCTTAAAGCCTATCTTAATCGTCAAAAAATTTGTAGAGAAGATGGTGTTATGCATTTCATTCATGATCTATCTCCCCACGTAACATTAAGTAAATATGAGGCCTTATATGACAAGGATCTTATTTCCCAACCCATCAATGAGGATATGCATGATGATAGAAATGAAGATCCCCCTACACAAGATATTCCTTCTTCATCTGCTTTTCCCTTTGCTCCTTCTAGATACACTTACACTCCAAATTTTAAAGAGATTCACTATAATTTTCCTCCTCCTTCTCAATTAAGAAATTCTTATAGGAGTGGCTATAACACAATATCAAAACAAGGTTTTAGAGGACAAGTACATGGACAATTTGAGCAAGGAATTGGAGCCCTTATAAACCCTCCTACACAAACTAGTACCAAAGGTCTAGGACATTATCATGATTCACCTATGGATGAACTCCTTAGAATTCAAAACTTTAAGGATTATCTTGTAAGACATAAGACTTATCATCCATCTAAGGGTGCTTCTTCTTCAAAAAACTCCTTTTTGTTCATATCATCAAACTCATGACCATCATGCTAATGATTGTCTAGATTTCCAAAAAAGTATGCAAAAACAAGTTGATAATGGAACTATTAAAATCACATATGACAATCCATCTTCTTCTACCAATCCTTGTCCTACATATCAAGAGACAAGACCTAATCTTATGAATGACCAGGAATAATTAGCCACTAGAATCTTTTGGAGATTGAATTATGATAAGAATATTATCTTTCCTTTCATTAAAATTAATCGTAAGCATAAAGAAGGTGATGAACACTGTCTCTTTCATTGTGGTTACTGTTATTCTCTTAGAAAATGTAGAGTATTTAAAACATTTATTCAAGACCTATATGATAGGGCTCACATAGCTCTTACAACAGATCTTGCACTCTTCCTTGGTGAAGAGGTAGTACCTTAGCACTCCATTCACCCTTCATTTTGCTCATCACCCTATTGCATGGGTAGTTAACTTCATTTGGGTCTCTTTGTCACAAGAGGTGATTCTTTTTTAATTACAATCTTCTTGGGACAACAACATAGTTCATTCTTTCCTCTATGCTTGGGGGGCAAGAATCTTATTATATCTTTTCTCTCTATCTAAAGCTTTCACTATTCCCTTTAGGGGTTGTGTTTTTCATACGTTGATGTCCTTTATTGCATGCATATCACCATCTTTGTACTATATTGTACTATAATTTTGAATGTCTTAAATGGGGTGCTCATTCTCAAAACCAGAGAAAAAAAACTCTTACATGAGATGCTTCATGCCCAAAACCAAATGCAACATTCATATATGTCTTATATGGGGTGCACATTCTCGAAACTATTGGGAAAATGGTGTCTCAACCTTGCATTTAAATGAGGTTACTATTTATAGTAAGTTTTCATTTGAGTACATAATGGTGTGAAATTCTCCCCGAAGCTTCTGATTGGCTAGATAAGCATCCTGGTAAAGTTACGTCACAAGATTACAACTAGTTTTGAAGATATTAAATTTTCCATTTTGGAGGGGTCCAATGAAAGGTTTAAATTTGATTTTGAGGACTTTAGAGGCCCCAAAACACTCTGAAAAGTGGGCATAAATGATGTAGCAGTTTACGAGGTAATAGAGCACTTCACGAGCTTTCTAGCACTTCAAACAGTTTGTCAATAGGACACATAGTTCTCAAGTTATGGCCTCTGAAAGTTTGTACTCCTGAAATAGGAAATATAAAATACATCGGACACATAAATGAGCTGTAAAATGGGAGGGACATGTCATGGGGCATCTAGAAGGGAGATAAGGTCGGCTACACCTTATTGGGTGGTTTTAGCCCATGGTTTTGTGATACCGTTTCATGGTTTCTTATATTGTATCTCCTATATATGAGGTGCGTGAGATAGAGGTTATGTGTAAGAGTCTTATGACTATTGAGTTACCTTTGAATCTCTTATTAGTGGTACTCCTGTGAAGATATTTCTCTACAAGTATATTGTTATATGTTTTGATTGTTAAATAATATATTGGGCAACTTTTGGAGTGTGGGGTTTTTCTCCCGAAAGGGTTTTCCCCACATAAATCACTGTGTTATGGTTTGAATGTTATTATATCTATTTCTGTTTTCTGTAACTATTGTGATGATTTGTAAAAGTTTTTGCATTACCCTCCTCTCAAGGTCAGTGTAGTAAATTGTTTCACTACTTAACTTCCTTACATAAACTCGAGAAAACAAACTCTTACACAAGATGTCCTTGAAACCAGGCATATATTTGTCTTATAAGGGGTTACATATTCTCGAAACCAGAGCAAACAAACTCTTATGTGAGATGTTCCCGACACCAAACATGCACCCCTTAGAATTTTCATTTTATATCTTACATAGGTTGTTGCATGCTTGAAACTATAGAAAACAAACTCTTATATGAGATGCTTAACACCTGAAACTAGACATCACTTACACACACATGAGGTGAGTGGAACTAGTAGAACACAACTAGACTACTCTTACTCTCCTCCCCAATATGGATCACCTAGAAAAAGTACATCTAGAATGTGTATCCATGTCCTCTTTCATTTTTCTCATGGATCAACTAGGATTGTATTCGAAAGGAAAGTTTGATCTAGAAGCTAAATAGAAGTTTCAACATTTGCAGGTTTTTCCCCGCATTGGAGTTTCCTGGGTATATCGGTGTTATTTGTGTTCATGTGTTTGGTTCCATTTGGATTTGCTTCCACTATTCATTTGTTAATTAACCTAGTGTATTAGTTGTTATAAATCAGATTGACTTAAATTATCCTTTTTGTGAATTTATTGAGCAATTAATCTATTGCTGGGTTATAGAAATTAACAATATTTGTGCTCTATGTGTTTTAGAATGCAGACAACCTATAAATCAGATACACTAAAGAGAGTACAGAACTTGTAAATTAGATGCACTAAATATAGTAAGCAACAATGGAAGTCATACCAAATTAGTCATTAAGCTAAAATGATATAACATTGCAAGAGACATTAGCAAAATAGACCGCTGCTTGTTTTCTAAATTAAAATGCTTTAACTTTAAATACTAAAAATGTTTCCTCCATCATAGGTGGATGAAACACTATATATATATATATATATATATATATATATATATATATATATATATATATATATATATATATATATATATATATATATATATATATATATATATATATATATATATATATATATATATATATATATATATATATATATATATATATATATACCTTGATTATGTTTCTGGAGGTTTTGTACACCAACAAATTAAGTTTGGTATATTTAGTCCTTTTTACAGTTTTTGTTGTAATATAGCTCCGTTGAAGAAATATTGGTCCTACGGTAAATGTTTTTAAATAATATACATTCTATCAACATCATGCATATATGAACATGGGTAGTATAAAGCTATATTTATATATACACACAAATATATACTACTATAGCCCCTTCACCTTGATCATTATTGCAAATGATTAAAAATTGATCTCAACTAGTTGCTTTGAAAAATTAATCATGGTTGGTTGTGACCATATTAGACTACATTGAACAATCAATCATTTAAAGTAACTTTTATAAATTGGAGTTTCATAACTATAAATTTATTTCTACAATGGCGGGTATAAATCAAACTGTGACCAAGGATTGTGCTTTCTACAATGAGTGTTGTATCAGTGGGCTCATGGATTATTCTTTTGAATTTATCATAAGCAATAGAGGAATATACCAACTTTTTCCATTACAATTTTAAAATTTTTACTATTTGTGTCTAGTTTGAACTTTGTGATGAAAAATCATGTTTTTTTAATGTATTTTGTAGTAGTCATTAGTGGATATTAGTATACCATTAAATTTCATAACATTCTTGATGCATACTATAAAAATCTAATCTCTTATACATTTTTGAGTGATTGTCTATGAGAAAATTTACACATCACATATGCATTAAAACTCCAAACATGTGAATGGATTAGCATAGGTCATAACTTTAATGATCCTTTTACCTAGATTAGTATCCTCCAATGTATTGGCGATTTTAGTACTGGCATTAGCTATACTAGATTTGTGGCTATTACTTGTTTACTATAATGGGCCTCTCAATCATGTCAAATAGGTTTGTTTGTATTCAAACAAATGCAATTTTTTTGCCTTTATTATATTAAAATTACCATGTTTCATACCACAAACTAATGTTTTGTTCATTTTTTGTGACTATCTTCTAGCTTGTTGACTTTGCTAACAAATACAAGGGAAAGTATGACAATAGCATTACTAATGTTGAAGGTAATTTATTTTTTATTCTCATGTAATGTTTAAGCATCGTGATTTATACATAAATTATGTATTATTCTATATCTGATCTATCTCTTAACAAACAACTAGTTATTTAGCTCATCAAGATATTGGAGAATAAGAAAGAATACAGTTTATTGCAAGCTACCCTATTATTATTAGGGTGTTCAAGCTCAAAGCTCAACTACAACATATGCTTAGGTAGAGGATTTGCACTAGTTGTAGATTCCAATAATGTGGGGATTGCTCCTAGTCATTGGAGGAATCTCTTTAGCTCAACATATAGTATAATCTCAAGAGTTTTGGACTTGAAAACAAATTTTTCATAGTGCATAAATTTGCAACATTTTTGTAGTTAAACTATGTAGGTGATGTAAGGTCTAACATTTGGGCCTTCCTACAAGACCCACTTTCAGATAAAATCATAAAATATTGAATTCATGGATAATCTTAATACCATGCTTTGGTGTACTTGATGATAATTATATTACAATATCATCACATGTGCATACACGTTATGGTTGATTTATCAAAGAAGAGTGATTTGAATTCATGGAGAATCTCAATACTATGCTTTAGTGTACTAGGTGATCACTACAATGCAATCTCATCACATGTGCATAAGAGTTATGGGTTGATTTATCAGAGAAGAGAGATTAGATTTTCCCTCCAGTGAACCCATAAGCCTTATGTCACATCCTGAACACAAGGCTATTAGTCAAACAAGTAGGAGCAAAAATCTCAATGAAATAACATGTTCGATGAAATGGTAAGATTTGTAAACATGGACTATGATCTAATGCATCTCATAATAGCTACCTTACACCCCCTTCCCTCTACAACTATGGGCTACCTTATAGTGCATGACTTGTAGCTCATAAAATTTGTAAGATAGGTCATGCTATTGTTTAGGATGGAAAATAGGGTTCACAAGTTTAGCTATGCAAATAATCTATTTCATGAACATCACATTAAAAGGAGAATGAGCTCAATAGATTCAACCTCAATTCATTTAGGAAGAGAATTGAATACCAATTGGATTCTATTCCCTTTTGATTGAGTTGAAAATGAAATTGCAAGGATGTAATTTGAATGCTAAATATAGGGCCAAATGTTGTGAAAATGATAGTAAATATATACATGAAATTTCAGATCAAATATGAAGCCACATATGTAGATATAAAACAAGAATGTACAGAGGAACTTGTGATTGAAGCTGAGATGGGGACGCATAGGACCAAGAGGGGCTAGGTGTCTTTGTCCCAACTTCAATCACAGGTTCCTCTCTACATCGTTGTTTTATATTTGCATTTGTTGCTTCATATTTGATCTAATATTTCCTGTATATGTTGATTGCTATCAATTTCATGTCATTTAGCCCTAGGATTAGCATTTAAATTACATCCTTTCAATTGCATTTTTAACTCAATCAAAAGGGAGTAGAATGCAATTGCTATTTAACCCTCTTCCTAAAAGAATTGAGGTTGGATCTATTGAGTTTATTATCCTTTTAATATGATGTTTGTGAGATAGGTTATTTACATAGCTAAACTTGTGAACCCTATTTTCCATCCTAAACATTTCAGTGAACCCAAGTCTTCTTACACTTGCATATTTTTAGTTTTAGAGTTAAATCTGATTTTTTGCATACAATTTTTAGATTTAGATGCATTCATTCATTGTTTATGTATTTACATTGGCAAAAAAATCACAAAAATTACACATTATCATCTCTACACATTATCATCTCTTTTATCTTGTATTTTGCATATGTCATCACTTGAAAAAATAAATTATTTCCACCGTGTTTCCATTTAGTTAGTTCCACGATGTATTTATTTCATAGATGTGATATTGGCTTAGCCTCCCCTGTGTCACTCTATCCCTCTCCTAAGGATCTTCCTACCCATGAAGACAATATGGTGCAAGAAGAGACTATTAACACTTCTTTCAAAACTCTCCCTTATAAGGATGAAGTTTTGATGGATGATGTTGATATTTCTCCTAAAATGTTCCTCTCTCATGAAAGTATCTTAGAGAAAGATGATGATATCATAAACACCTTCCTTAATGTCACTTCACCTTCCATACACGGTACCTCTCCTAGAGAAGAAATGTTGATAGGCATTGCTAATCCTTCTCCCCAAGTTTTTCCTACCCATAAAGATACTTTGGAGCAAGAGGATGAAATTAGTAGCTCTTTCCTTGATGGTCTCCCTTATAAATATGAATCCTTGTAGAACAAAGAGCTTAATCAAGTTAATACTATTCATGTTTCTAGTTATGAGAAGCCCATATTTCTTCAACATGCCACATAACCTTAAAACCAACGTATGATTAATGCTAAGAAACCAAAGGGACCTCCTGGCTATTGCCTAAGAGTTGCAAAATACATATGTGAAACAAGTAATATGGAAAGGAAACTAGCATAAAAATATGGTCTCAAGGTGCCTCACACATATAACACTACAATCAGCAAGCAATAATTCAATATTTTCACACTTCCCTTCCTCCCCCCTCCCCCCCCATCTCAAGAAACATGTTGGTAAGGAACCTAATCTTGTTGAGAAACTTCATAATATCTTAGTTGAGATATCCCTTTGGGACTTGATTCAAAATTCACCTTCATATCATGGGTCGATCCAAGAAGCCATACCAAAAGTAGTTCCTCATCCTTCCGCTAGACCAAATGATATTACATTCTCATAAGATGAATTTCCTTCTATAGAGGTTGAAAATAGAAATAAACCCCGTATGATCACTCCTTTCATTTATGAGAAAAGAATAAGAGGTACCTTAATTGATAATAGGTCAGCACTTAACATTTGACATGTTGAATTATTAAATAAGATAAATTGAGATTATTCTTCAATTCAACTTGATCCTCTTTGTGTTCATGGATTTGATAATGTTCCTAGAGAGTCACTTGGTATAGTCATACTACCTACCAAAGTAGGATCTGTGACTTTACCCACTCCTATTCATGTCATGCCCAACGATCTTAGTTATAATCTTCTTCTAGGTAGATTGTGGATTCATGCTATGATAGTACTCTCTTCTACTGTTCACGCACAATCAAATTTAGCTGTTACAATTAAATCCACATAATCCATGTTGATCCTACTCCTTACGATATTAGTCAAGATGAAGTAAGATGCATATCTCCCTTTCACACTATGATTCCTTTAACAACACAATCTCCTATCAATGATGCTTCAATAGAAAAGAATTGGGGTACACAAGACTTTACACCTTCATTTCATGGATATAAGGTCCCTCAATCTAAAAATAAAGTCTTAAAGAAACCTTATGTGTCATTCATCCAAGCTTCTTCTATTCAACCCTTTTCTTCCATCACATGTCTTGACGATTATTGGGGCTCTTTAGACCTTGAAACTAAGAATGAATCCTCTCCTCTAGACATTTCAACTCCTCAATTTGATTCTAAACATGGATCCAATGGACATGAATTAGGATGTGTGCAACAAAGTCTTGAGGCTAATAGAAATCTACAGAAGGTTTAGGTTTCCAAACCCCTCCCTTGTCGACATCCCCTCCCCAATTGTCTTATACATCTATGTCTTCTTATAACTTATCATTACAACAAGAGAGAACATTTTGTATGAGCTTCTTAAAGCCAACTTGAATACACTCCCTTTGAAAAATCAAAGAAACAATCATAAGAAAAATCAACACAATCCTTCTTTTTGCAAGTATCATCAAATCCATAGTCATTCCACCAATAAATGTTATGACTTGAAAGATAAAATTCAACAACTTATTGTAACTAGTACCATTCAAAAACTAGATCACAATGAGTTGGACTCTCATCTTACTCCTTACACATAACATTTAAGTTCCTATTATGTTGCTCCTCACTCTATGATATTGCTAGATTACCTATTAGGGTCTCATTTTCACTCATGGAGGTACAATTTCAAGTGCAATCATACTTAGGTAGAAACATAATAGCATAGATATTCTTGTCTCCACACTTGGGGGGCAAGAATAGTTTCTCAAATCTTCCTTATAAGGATTCACCTTTTATCTTGTTGAGTTGGATCTTTCATAAATTGATGTCCCTTCTTGCATAGAGTTATTTTTCATCCGAGAACATGTGTGTTCCTTGGTTAGGACCTATTATCCTTGAAGTAGTACGTATTTTTATGAATAATCTCTCCTTAGTGATAGAAAGTGTGAATTCCTTCACAAAGAATCAACTTTTCCTACCAATGGGGAAGGTGTGCATTTTGGGTCTCCTTCCCTCATGATGATGTTATTTTTGTTAAAGATCTCCTCTTGGAGGTATATGTCTTTATGCAAAGATCCTCTTCCTTCTTTGTTAATCATGCATCCCTCAAAAGGGATCCCTTTACACTTGTTGCAATATATCTCTTTCACATCTCTTACTTGCCTCAAAAGAGCTATTCTCTCTTTGGCTTGGATTTCATGATCATTGTTGCCCAAAGAATGTCTCCTTGGTGTTGAAGGTGTTTATCCTTGATTTTTGTTTACCTTAAGATATAAACATAGGAATATGTCGACATCTTAAGCAGGCGCATATATGTCACCTCCTAGTTGCATTTTTAGTTATCTTTATCAACTACCATTTACCAAATTGTTGCATCCTCATGTTTCATCCCTCTTTTATCTATCATTCACGATATTGTTGCATCCTCATGTTTAATCCCTATTTTATCTATTTATTTATATGGGTTGTTGCATTCTCATGTTTATTTCCCAAAACTTGACACCTCCATGAATCACCTAGCATAATACAATTTTCTAGCTCAAGGAACCCATGTTCCTTCTTTTCCTCCCATTAACCCATAACATAACACACTTTTCTAGCGTTGGATCATGGTCTAATGTCCTCTCAATAGGTGTATGTCCTTGTTCTTTCTATAAGTCCACTTGTGTTCTTGCAATAACATGCTAAGAATGATATTAGTGGTTAAAACATTCTGACATCGAGATCTCTTCAACTAGTTGACTTGGAACTTTTATTTTTAATACTAACATTATTTCCTTTTGTGTATACTTGAAGGTTACTTGCATGGATTGATAGGATCCTATTCTTTGGGGCTTGATCATCCCTCAATTTTACCCTATCCCTAGCTTGTCTTGCTTTTAGATGCTCTACTTCTTAATTTCTACTTTATCATGAATATGACCATAAGATCATACTCTGCTAAATTGGGGGATAAATGTAGAGTCGTAAATTGTACACCTTTAATTAGGGTGTCCAATTTCACACTCTCCTAGCACTCATTTTAGTACTCTCATTCCTCTATGCATTACGAGACCTTTATTGATTTAAATTAATATTATGAGTCTTATTCCACTTTAATACATCATCACACTCTTATTTGGGCCCTTAATTCTAGGTGTGCCCTTTATCTTTTTATTATCCTAATTTATTATAAAGCCTACCCCATTTCAAATCTCAAGTCACATTTCCCCCATATAGACATTATTTATTTCATACAAATTTATTTTCAACATTAAAACCTTATTATCTTGCATCCCCAAAAAGTTGGGCTGAAATTGTTGGGACCGGGACACCCTAACACCTTTTTATGCGAATCGTGGGAAGATAATAAGGTGGTCCTATTCTATTCAAATCTAGCTCCATGTGAAAAACAATAATTCTAAGTTGGCCTAAAGGAATCTCTCTCAGTTCATTTCATTATCTCATCTCATTATTGCATCTCATCATTATGCTATCATTCAAATTCAAGAGCAACACTTCAAGAGTAGATTTGATTCAAGGAACAATAAACAACATTAAGGAATCTTCAATTATATTTTGATTATGATGGATTATATGTGATTTATCATGTTATTGCATCAATACATGGATGACTTATCCTAAGAGCATTGCATCACCTATTGAAGGTATAATCAATTCAGCCAATTGTTTTACATTCAAGCATTTCAATTCCAAATATAACCTTTTCCCTCAAAAGGCACACTTTCAATTCCATTTACGTTTTAATTCAATTAGGGTTAATTCTAAACCAGGGGTTTGACTTAGGCAAACCCCTATCAACAACACAATTTCCCTCCCTTTGTGTGCAAGCGATAGATCCAAGAGTTGTGGATGAAGAATCTAGCAAATGAGACAAAGGCAAACAAACCTGACTTTTGGAGGAGCAAAAGGTGGAGGACCAAGATGCCCAAAGGACTGGGACACCCAGAGAAGACCAAGATGCCCAACCCCTCTTGGTTCTATGCATCCCTGTTTCGACTACAGTCACAGGTTCCTCTCTGCATCCTTGTTTTATATTTGTATTTGTAGCTTCATATCTGATCTGAGATTTCCTGTATATGTTTATTACTGTCAGTTTCACATCATTTATCCCTAGACTTAGCATTCAAATTACATCCTTTCAATTGCATTTTCAACTCCTTTTAATGTGATGTTTGTGAAATGGGAACTTATTTACATAGCTAAACTTGTGAACCCTATTTTCCATCCTAAACAACTGTACACAAAACCCTTACAACACAACTTTACGACATGTTCATTAGAGCTATCGAGGCCCAATTAAATTGGGACATTGAACCTAGGTAGGTTCTTTAGTGTCTCCCCCTAGCTCCACAAATCGTTGAACCTATTTATGAAATTGAATACATGGTTTTGATGTTATCATGTTGTTTGCAAGTGCTTAAAAGAATCGAGATAGTGTCTCTAGTATCACTAGAGTTATTGTTGCTAGAGGCTCGAGAGATTCAAAAGTCCATCATAGGTGTGATTTCCTGACCAAAGGGAGATGAAATGTATAATGTGGGGTACAAATGGTCTGACAACTATTTGACATATAAAAGAATCCAATTCTTTATGGTAGGAAGTTTTGTCCCATAACTAATAAGTTAAGTAAGCATAAACCCTTATTTCAATAACGCTCCAATCCATTGAATAATATAGGAAAGCATGATGGTCTAGTTCCCCTTTTTGCTTGCTCTAAAAGAATGCATAATGTAGGTGGGGGAAGGAGGGGGGATTCTAGTTTGATGATCCCTTACCTTGGACCAGAGCTAGTTGTTTATCAGGGGTTGATGTAGAATCTAGTTGAGGTCCAGTAGAAGTCAAACCCATTTACCTATCTATGTATGCTTTAGCTAGTCTTGTATGTCCTATCCATGTGATGCCAATGGATCTAAAAATCAATGAAGCAATCCCAAAAATACAAACATAATAAAAAACACCAAAATTATTTGATTGTTTATGCACTTAAAAAAGGTATGGACCAAATTTAGGCAAACGAACTTACAACACATATCTGCAAAATACCATAGCTTGCCATTGACGTGCTCCTTGACAAAACAAAAAGTTTACAAATGTAATTTTCTTTTAAGCGATTTCCTTTTTTTATAACTGGTGTCATTCAACTCTATGCCCCACAGTCTACTGGAATCGTCCACCTCTCAACACCATGCAAAACAAACATACCTTAGTCGCCAACTGTTCCTTTCAGTCATTTTTGACCTCAAGCCTACAAAGATCCCCAAAATTGAGCACCTTGACTTGCAGCCTATGGTGATCCACATAGGTAAGCACCTTGAGGCTTATTTTGCCGACCTTCTCCTCTAAAGCGCGTGTTCTCTTATGACGGTTTCTAGGAATGCAATTGCCAATCTTCTATAGCACCAATCACACGTGGGCAAAATACTTCACAACAAAATTTTAGGTAAAAAAATACAAATTGTTCATAGCACATAGTCTAATATAAATTTATGCAAGGAATCCTCTTTGAACCAACCTTTTGCAACACGAGTCACAAACAGGCAAAATACTGCACATAAAAAAATTAGATAAAAAAAATACAAATTGCTCATATAACACACTCTAATATAAATTAATGCAATGAATCCTCTTTGAACCAATCTTCTCCAACACCAATCACAAGCAGGCAACATACTCCGCACCAAGAATTTAGATAAAAAAAATACACATCACTCGTAAGACATAATTTAATATAAATTTATACAAAGAATCCTCTTTGAGCCATGTGGGATCCACACAGCTTTAAAACACGTGAAATGCTAGCCAATCTGAACAACCTGAATCCCTCGTTGGTGAGACCGCCTATTCTCCAAAGAAATCACATGTTCACAAAGGCCATCACAAAATTCATTTTCTTTTAAACTTTGGAATATTACAATTTTCAACACCGTCGGCAAGAATTATAATATTAGCAAGCTTTATTAATTTATGCGCTTTTACCAACATTATTGTCACTATTTTGTCTTTTAAACAATTTTTTAGGTTAATTATAGGAGAAAAACATTTTACTCTCTCCTATACTCTTTAGAGCTATATGTGATTTGTATAACATTTTTCAGTTAAATCACTCCACAAGAGCTTAGTCAACCAATTTTTAAATAAATTGAATTGTATATATATTTTAAAATAAATAGTTATATATGGACAATTTTATCTAAAACTTATTTCAAATAAGTATATTGATCGTTATTAAGGGTGTTTTTGTAGACATATAATTTCAACAGTCCACGATGTTAATGCACATAGTTTCTAGAATCAAATGTGAGTTTTTTTCTTGACGTTTTAAATCAAACTCTATGATCCATCATCAGGAAGAAGAGATCAAGACAAGATAAAATAATAGAATGATACATAATTTATGTTTTTTTTGTATTGTTCTGTTCTCTTCTTCATGAGGATGGACCATGGAGTTTGATCTGAAACGTCGAGATAAAAAACTCAAACAGTTGACTCCAGAAACTATGTACATTAAGAGTGGTTTTGATTTCTTTGCATCCTTTTATTACAAATATTTTACTGTACATTTTTTTAAAAGGTGCAATAATATAATTAGTAAACAGGTAAGCGTTTTAAAAGTGCTTTTGAATGTGGATTGTGTAGAAATGGTCAGAAATTATATTCTCCCTTTAATTCATAAGTGTGATTTGAAATATTGATTCTAATTTTATTTACAAGTGATATCTAAAAACACTATCAAACAGTCTTGTATATAGTTGTATAAAGTAATTTTTTATCATAAATAAAATTATTTGATATTTCATTAAGGCAATTAAAAACAAATCAAATCCAATTTATGTTTACACATTTAGGCAATTAAAACAAATCAAATCTAATTTCCGTTTTATATGGTGAGTCTAACTTTGTTTATTCTTAGTTTTAAATCAAATCCAATGTCTGCTTTATAAGGTGGTCTGCTTTGCTTTGTTTATTATTAGCTTTTTGTTTTTCTTATATAGACTATGCAGGACCTCCTATAGATTCTGTTGACATTGTAAAATGTTTATCCCGTATTTAAATAGTTTGATATTTGAGTCAATAGTATTACAGCTAGTAATTAAAGACATCAGATTTCCACATCCCATAGTATTTAACACTTGTAATTTTTAAAATTTGACTGTAAAATTTACTGTGACCTTTCAGATCACACTCATTGGTCCATCATCAGATTAGTAGAAAGTTAAAAGAGAAACTACAATTGATAGTACTCAGTCAAAACAAAAACTTCCAGAAATAAAAGGGCAGCTGCATTGAATACATAACTGGCCAATGGGCCTAATAACATTTTTATTTTATTTTTAAATGAAGAAATATGAAATAATAAATATTTATACTACTCTGTATTGGAGGTAACTAGGACTGCATTGTTGAAATACTGCATTCAACAGGCATCTGGGCAAAACGTTTAGTATCAAGACAATAGTCATAGACAAGAAAATTCCTTCTTGCCCAAGTATAATCCAAATTTTGTGCATCTGATAAGGTCCAGGCATCTTCCTGATCCCACCAATTCTGTGTTGTTGTGGAGACACAGGCTGGGTAGGGATCCTTCCACATGCACCCATCTGCTTTGAATTTCCTGTAGTAGGAGATGAAGGGAGCCTTTCTCCAGTCAGTCTTCACCAATCCCCCCTGTGTAGCCCAATCATCTGCATTCCAAATACTTGAACATATAGACATTGGCTGCTCATTAGGGAAGCCATTACTACCAGTGTTTCTGTATACTCTCACTGGAACTAAATCTGCAAAAAATCTGCACAAAATTCACACGGTAAATAAACACAAATGAAATGGAATATAGCTGAACTTTTAATGGCTACTGTAAGGGGATGTACTCCTTGCGTCAGATCTTTCAAAATCAATGGATATTTGAGAATTCTACATGTAATATTTAACATTTTGCTTACTTTGTATAGAATTGTCTTACAGTGATGTATATGTACTTACACAATCTGATGATTGTTCCAGAGTACAGAATATGTGTGGTAATCCATGGTGGGATCAAACCAGAGCATGTGTCTCTGTTCTCTGTTTCCACTGCCATTGACATATATATTGGTTTGCAGAATATATGGCTGCCCACTTGTGTTCCCTAAGAACTCAAAATCCAGCTCATCTCTTGTGAGAAAGTTCTTGGAAGCCATCTGCAGGTCATAGGCAATGCAACCACCAGAGTCTGTCAGCCATTAATAATCACCTACACTACTGACATACATTACCTATTTGTAATTAAATATTTGAAGATTCCACAAAAAACTTTTAGATTGTGTGATTTTCAGGGTTTTGAAAACTGAATCTGTTATCCTATTTATCTGCATTTCAGACCCACTTCTTAACCATCATATATTCTTGAAGTTTGGAGACCTAACTCTGGACCATCTCCAGGGGAGTTCTCTTTTTCTTAGATTTCTATTAAATTCAATACTTTGACATGTTTATTTGGATGATCCATCTTTCACTACTTTCCATTCTTTCATTGGCCTATGTTTGAGCAGAAAGCATTTCATTATATACCAATCTTTGAAAAGTAGAAGAAATTATATTGAAGTTATTAGGGAAAAGACATTAGGTATTAGGTTTTTACAGTTCATGTTTATGTTTGTGTATGTTTTTTCTATCAATGTTTCGAATCATGTTTTATTTTCTTTTTTTTAGTTAACCATCTTGATGGTGAATCATAATATATGAATCGAAACATTGATAAAAAAAGCATAAAGTCAAATCCAAAAAATTTATGTTAAAGATAGTTTCTGAAAATGGTGCATGGCAAAAACCTCTATATTTAGATTAATTAAAATTGGGCATTATGACATTTGCACAAGCAGAGTGTTCTGAAGCTCTCACATAATAAGTAGTGACAACTCCTGCAGCATCTCCTCCAGCCAGCTTCAGCTTCATACTGAACCATCCAAATCTGTAACTTTGTTTTGAATGAAAACCAGAGCCTGCATATTGCAGTCATAACTGGACAAATCAGCAAGTATAACATAACCTTTGGACAAAACTGGATTCAACAAAGTTATTTCCAGTTAGCAAAATCAAAACCTGTGAAAACTAATGGCATCAGTGACACAGCTTCTGAAATAACTCACAGAGTTGATTCCAGAAGCTACATACAATAATATCATAAACTGCGAACTAATGCCATTGCTGGAACTTTGGTACAGTTAAAAAGACTAAAGAAATGCTCAACTGAAATGGAACATACCAATTTTCTTCTCCAGCATCAACTGCCAGATCTGCCCATCATCAGATGTCTTAAAGTGATCTGCTGCATATGTTATCTGAAAATTGTCGTCAAAAGCCTGATCAGCAGCTGATTGTGCAGTTGCACTCACTCCCCCAAATAACAGTAGTGCAAAACCCAATGGGATCATGGCACCAGACAATCCCATCTTAGCAGGCTTTTTCACCTATACTGTTTTACACACCAAATAAGCTACAAGTCCTTTTATGCAAAGCATCAGGGCTTCCACTACCAAAGCACCACGTCCAAGCATTATAAAAGGGTAAAACTGGGTAAAATACAAGCTCAAACAAAATAAAAGGCATTCAAACAGGATAAAATACAGTATGAAAATGATCTAAAACTGAGATTGGTCAGATCAGAACAGCTCACAGGTTTATCTCATATTTTTCTATTTTGATGGGGCAAGGCCTCAATGATTGATGCAATGCCTGGCTGTAAAATACAGTAAAACAAATCTTGCCAATCTGGCTAAACTCTGGTAATTCCTAATATTTGACGTCACTAATATGATTGCATCCAATGGCCTTTTTTAAAGCGTATTTTCGACCAAAGATATATGTATTTGTGGAGTAAAGTTAGGGCTTAAAAAGTCGTGAAAGAATCGAATAGACCTCCATTCACCCGTAAAAGCAGATATTAATTAAAAAATGGGTCCATCACGTGGAAGCTATTTGCTTTTGTTTGACTGTTTTAGGGGACTTATTGTTGACACGTCATCTTGTGATATAGACTGATTTATCTTTGTGACCTGGCCAGGCTGTCACTTGATGGCCATCTGTGGTGGACACGTCACTTCTTGTCACCCTTAAATTTACAATATTCACTAATTGTCGAGATGCACTATGTTTTTTTTTTTTTTTTAAGAATTTGTTAATTGTAGTAATAATAGTAAAATGTTGACATTGTTAAATAATAATTTGGAATTATTTGAATAATATCTGTAGTTATAATATAATAAATCTTTTGACAAATAGTATCGAAGAAAGTTTAACCTTGAAGCATCTATATTTAAATATTAAAACATAAAATGTTTTTCCTTAATAAGTAAACAATAGATGTGTTGCATCTAGTTCCTATCAATAGTAAAATCTATAACATATTGCTTAGTTAGACAACATTGTAACAATAATGATTTTTACATGTAACCAAAATTAGATATGTATGCTAAAGGTTTTGCAATAAATAGAGTATGTCAAATTAGAATTAAAGCTCAATGTATTTTTATAATAGTTATACAAATGTTATTGTTAATTAATGAAATATAATAATAATTATGATAACACTCTCGGAGTAGAGAAGCTTAAAGAAGAATGAGACAAAGAGAAAGAGGGGAAGGTTTGCAGGATCAAAGACAAAAAGAATGAGCGGAGTCGTCTTTGTGAGCTCTGAGGCTACCAAGCAAGGCAAGGTGGAACAATGACAAAGAAGTTTGTCGCCATAATGCCTATGTTGTAGAATGTGAAGAAGGAATGATGGTTAGGGTTTTCAATTTTGTTTTTGTTTTTTGTTGAAGTTTAGAAATATTTTTGTAAAAATTAGGATGGGAACCATAATTTTTTGTATCTAAACGTATGTAAAAATTATGGTGAATAGGATAGATGCAAACTATAAATTTGTATGGATTCAAAGGAGTAGCATAAACCATGACAAGTTTTGTATGTAGAAACTATTGTGGATATGATAGTTGTAGATTGTGAATTTGTATGGATTCGAAATAGGAGGAGCTGAAATTGTGACAAATCTTATTGAAATTTTTGATAATATTAATAAAATTACATAAACTTTATCGATAAAAAATAAAATAATTATGATAACTAATATCATGTATAATTATACATGTAATAATTAATCTAATTATAATAAAAATATTAATAACATCTATTATTATTCATAGTGATCAGTCTATTATTTATTATTGATGACTGCGTAATAAGTTTTAATTATTCGATTATATTTAATTTATATATATTTAATGTATTATAATTATTTCATTCATATATATATATATATATTATATTAAATTATTATTTATTACCTAATAATTATATATATATATATATATATATATATATATATATATATATATATATATATATATATATATATATATATATATATAATAGTATATAAGAAATTAGTATATTATCATTATATAAATGAGTCAATTAAAGCTATACATTTAATCTTTTTATATGTTTGATATTTATAATTCTATGTATTTTTATAATTATTGTTATAAAAAATCAAGTGGCTTTATCACTCATTTCATTATCAAAAGAAATAGGACAAAACTAGTTACTATTATATAATAGTGAAATGATTGTAGAATACTATTGATGAAAATGAAGACAAAAATAGAAACATTAGGAAATTTGGTTAACCTATTTTAATTCTTGCTTCTCATTGGTTGATGCTTTGACATTTAAAATGCTAACATCATCCTAATAAGACTGTAGAGTACTATTATCCAATAGAATAATATAGAAATCAATTTATATACTTTATAATAAATTTGGAAAAAATATAAACATTAGAAAATTTGGTCTAGCTATTTTAATTATTGATTCTGATTGGTTGATGTTTTGACATTTAATAAATTTGGGTGAATGCATTAGTATTCTTGCATGTGGCAGGAACTAATAACTTTATAGAGGAGAGGACTAAGTAGTTGAACATCCTAACTTTGTACTTTCAAAATTTCATAATTTCAAATCACTCTCAATTTCTTTCAGTAGCTTACTTTGTAAGTCCCCTACTTAAAACTAAGATTTTTAGGTCCACATCATCAAATATGATGCCACATCAACATTCTTTTTACCAAGATATCCAGAAAGACCCAAGAAAAAATGAGACTTATACTTGTGCACTAATTCATGTTTTATTGGTGTGTTGACATGGCATCACATAGATCTTAGGAATACATTTCATTTAATTATGGAAGGTCATCATCAACAATAACTTTAAAGTCACAACTATTAGTGCAATATTATCAAAAAATATGAGGCATTAAATCAATAAGTTCTATAGCAACTATTGAAACACGCTCAACTACTGGATCCTTTCTCCTTGTTTTTATTATTTTAATCGTGAAAACTAATAGCATGACCGGATATGACATTTAGATATTATTAAAATCTATAATAATTAATATAAAATGATATTGATTTTTAAATAATAAGAGCTCTATTTCTTTGGTGATTGAAAATATAAAAAATGTTAAATAAAAATTATGTTTTATATTTGACATTTTGAAATAATTAAATGCGGGAAATGTTAATAGAAAATAAATTTAGTTGGGTTGATGATTGATAAATGTATTATAGAGAATAGCTAATAGTAGAACGGTAATTGTTGGTATTCATATTTGTGTTGGACTTCAAATTTTAGTTTATGTAGATATGAAGCATGGGAAGCTTGTGTGAAAATTGACTCACATAACATCCTCAGTGATTATAAGGCTGACTCTTGACATATTTTCAATCATTTTTCATAACTTCAATTGCTAATGGTAAAAAAGAAAGATAATGCTAAAAAAAAAAATCTAATGTAGTGAACAACTAAATAAGTTATTCACTGGATAAGATCTTATTTCTCTAACAATCATACATCAATAATTAATAAACATAAACTTAAGAATCCTTAGTTTAGGTAAAAGATTGGTTCATAAACAATAAGAAAATTTCTCTCTTCTTTGGCTATCCCATCTTGACGATGGATCATGAAGTTTGATCTAAAACGTTGATAATGAAAAATTCACATAGTAAAATCTAAGAATTTGTGATAAGCTATTGTAATGCATGCAGAAACTTCATAAAATAATCATGATTCCTTTTATCAATCACTTGTTTCAACAACACAAAAAATTTGTTAAAAAAAAGATTATCTTTAAAAACATGAAGGTTGATTGAAATTGAAAAACAATGAACAAGAATATAAAAATTGTGGAAAGCTCAAATAAAATGATAATTTTTGTTACAATCCAAACTTATAGTAACCTCAAGATTCTTAATTATATAAAATTAAGAAATTGGAAACCCTACAAAATAATATTCATTAATGCCTTGGATGTATGTAGTAGTTTCTTTTGAATGAAATACTACATGCTAGTAATATTTACATAAATTGTTAGTTTAAATTGTTCTCTCCACATAGCACATGAATGCCTGCCATTAAAAAATAAATATAGGAGTGAATGTGTGAAGGCAATTACATCTTCAATACAATTATACATTCTTGGGAGCTCATTTGAACATTCATATATTTGGTAGTTAAATTTTCATAAGATGGTCTTTCTATTTCATTAGGCTCATCATACTACAATGGCCACTACTATATGTAAAATTTCCCCAAAACTCTTAAATTAAGCTGAAAATGTTGGTTGTTGATTGAATGTAATTGGACGCTCCTTGCAATATCTCTCAAACATTTGTCAAATCTTTATTGTGATCTTATGAGGACTATTTGATATTCCAATTCATTACCTGATCCAATGGTTAGTGATGAATGGTAATGTGCACAATTCTATTTATAGACCTATAAAAATATGGCACCCTCAATTGACGTGAATAAATCAACCTAGATAATACCTACAAATAGACTAAGACTTGTTACCTAATGAAACTACACTACTTGAGTTCCCAATTTGGTGTAATTTTCCTTAACATCCCTTGAAATAGTTCCTGGATAAATTGTGTTAATAGATAGATATAAAATAGATTGGATGACTAACACAATTTTGAGAGAAAAAAGCTTTAGAATAGGTCATAGTAGGCTATAATGTCCTCTCAACCTATTGACTAACTTTATGATTTATGAAGCTCAAACATTATAAAATTTATAGTCCATTTAACATATTCTCCTTGATGAGGTCACTGGTTAACATTTGCAAATGCTATAGATATAAGAAAAGGGCCCACTATTTTATTGACATATACACCACTAACTAATGATGGAAATTTATCCTTGCCATGGTTATGTTACTACTTCTAGATTGCATGAACCCTTTGATCAAAACTAAATTTATGGTTGACATAATGTAGAGAAGGCAATGCATTTTGATAGCACTAGGAAATGTGAGGGTTGTTAAATCAAATTATATTGATGATCCCTAAGTTCTCTTAATCTTACTACTTTAGAATGCAAAGATAATGAAAATTAACTTAAAAAAAGGAAAAAAGACACAATCTTCGCTGATCAAAACTCATAGTTACACTTGATCAAAATAATCATAATCATACTTGTATATAGGGGGTCTATTTTAATAGATCTGATATGAAATAGAATATAATATTTAAGTGCTTCAATTTTCGATGATCTCCTAGATGTTCTCTTCTTGTGAGGAAAATAATCTAGAGTCCTTGTCTTGTGTTGGGTACAAAGTCAATGATAAATTTTTTAAAATCACAAAGAAATAAAATATTTTGATTAAATTTTTGGTTCAGATAGACTCTCACTCATCTTTTGTTGGCATTTATTTCTTCTTAATAGACTAGAAAACCTTGTCTAATTGAATTATATCTCTATAAGAGATAATCTACAATTTTTCAACTATTGCTTTTACATATAGCTAAAGCTATTGGAAAGGCTTGAAAATTGCTTTCATTTATTGATAGTCACCTAAGACCAATCTTGGAACAACTATTTATCTAATTTTTTCTATCAAGTAGTTTCTTAGATTCTCTACTAGTGGTGTAAATTAAGCACCACAGGGGGCTTCACTTAGTAAACCTAGGTTATATCATGTGCATTCATGGCATACTAAAGAATCCCCCTATTTTCAAAAAATATTGCCCTAAACTCCTTTTTTTGTCACCCCCTCCCAATACACAATCCAAATTAAAAACCCCCTATTTTTAACATATATTCCATTTTTTTCATAGCTCAAATTAAACCCTCCCCTATTTCCACTAGATAGGAAATATATTGAGCTCATTTTTTGGGATATTAAACCCCCCAATATGAATGCACGTGATATAATATTGCCTAGCTAGTGAAGCCCCTGTGTTAAGCACTTATGTCCTAAATAGTTTGGTCTATTTCTACCAGTTCTATAGGTTACATTTTTTTCTTTCTCTTTACTAAACACCCCATCAATTATCATGATTATATCTCTCTACCATTGCAATTTGTTGCCACTTACTATTTCACACTAGATTTAGCACTTGGTTTGGTGGTTTTGCTTGTCTTGGGTCTAGATTGGAAATTTTTATCATATACCCTAGTTCTTAGCCCTTTGAATAACTAAATTAGTTGGGACACTAGCACCCAATGTTAGTGTCCCACCAATTTGCCTCCAAATTCGAAAGCTCATATGTTGGCTTTGGGCCGCTAATGATTATGACCTTGGTACAAATCCTTTCCTAAATAGTTGTTTATGAAAAGGTGCAAGACACATATTTTAATGTAACACCATTCCTCATTTGAAAATCTTAATGATCAATCTAGGAACTCAATTACACATCTTTCTACCAAAAAATTTGGAGATCAATCAAGCTAACAAGTCTAAAGCTATCATCAAACATACATAATCTACTATCAAATTTTATTTACTGATTATTCATTGTCATCATGAACATGTAATAACATTGTGTAGGACTTAAAGAGATAAAATAATCACCTCACATGAGATCCAAGCAAGGGTTTTATTCTTAAGGTAATCATTGTCATTTATGTTATTTTTCTTCCTCTAATCCTTTAAGAACATGTGGTTGTTATCATCATTGTAATTGCTTTTTGTGGAGGCGGGAACACCAACACCAGGTTTGACTAAGGAAGCCCCTATACAACACAACTTTTTTCCCTCCTTTGTTTGTCTAGGTGTAGATCTAAAGGATTTAGACTATGATATTGACATGGATGGTGTTGGAAACAACAAGAAGGAAAACTAAGAGGGGGGGTGGGTGAATCAGTTTTCACCTGATTAAAACAGTTAATCACAATCCCAGATCAAATCAACTGCAACAAAAAGAAAGATAATAGCAATAACAACAACACATAACACCAATATTTTTGACATGGAAAACCTGGTTTAGGGAAAAACCACGATGGGAACCTACCCACAATGAGATGATACTTTGCAGTAGTATGTGTAAATATTATAATGGGGAATGCATATGCATTCAGGCACACTGCCTAGAGCTCACTGCTCAGATTACAATAACCCAGAAGGATCCAACCCTCAAGGAAGGTTCACTACCTTACAAAAAGATTCAAACTACAATCTAGAAAGAATGAACTACAAAAATAGCATTTGTTAATGCCTGATGATAGTTCCAGTTAAGCTCAAATGTCTGCCCTTCACCAATCTCTTCTCAATAAACCATACTGAAAGATGAATTCACTTGTTCGCACATACACCAATCTCTGATAATGTAGACACAACAACTCGACACCAAATTACATGAATATTACACCCATTTATACAAATCATCAACCTAGGCTACAAGGTCAGCCAAACCCATAACACCTAATTACAAAATTACATCACACGATACATAAATCAACCACCAGACCAGTACAATACCATAGACGACATAGCATGGACCTAAATCAACCCCTCAAACATGCACCACCATCGAAAATATCGCCAAGATCAACTGCAACACATTACACCACCAAAATACCACATAACACAAAGAATATCACAAGACCATGAAGACCATGAATACCTCGCACAATAATCAATGTGAACCACCAAGACAAATAGTTCATGATTAGGAAACACCAAAAAGAACATTAGAACCATCCACAATAGCTGCACCAACACCGCTTATGGAAATCTTAATTGATCAACATGCTAATGTTCAAGAACACTCAACAACAACAACTCAGATAAAAAAGAGATTCTGAAGCACCAAACTATGAACCATTTGAAATGAAGATACACACGAACATCAAAAACATTCTCCCAAATCTGCAACATAAGATATAATCTACTAGAGCTCACTGGATCAAATACCAGATTCTGCTAGCCATCGAACAGAAAGACCAAACCTTATATCGAATCAAATGATATGATCAAGAAGACTTCTGGATCATTGAAACTAATAAGAAATGAAGTATTCCAGTATCCCAAATAGATAAACCAACCAGATCAACTCACTGCAATCACCAGATCACTAAAACAATTCTCTGCAATACCAAAACACAAGAATATGTTGACATTAATGAAAACAACATATCCTAGCAGTAGCAATATCCAACAGATGGACGTGATAGATTGTGATGAACATTTCCACACTTTGAATAATGCAAAACCCTATGAATATAGTACCCAACATTAGTGTCCTATTTTTACTCTAGATTTTGAGGATAGCCTCCTACATTTCCACTCAAGCCATTCTCAATGTCAACTCCTATTTGTACAGTGCTTGGACACTAGTTCCCAATGATGGACGCTTACCCAATCAGCCTTTCCTTTTATTCTTAGTTTGTTCTTTTTACCTCATTTCCAAATATCCTTTTCTCTTCTATGATTTTGTTTTGTAATTTTCGCATTCTAATAAAATTGTTCAATTTAGCCTTCTTTAACCTAGTTCAAATTCGAACACACTCAATATACATCATACACATCTAGTCATTAGAAAAATTTGGATCTTTAATGGCTTGTCGCTCCCTCGAGGACTGTAATCAAGCCCATTCACACCTTTCTAATAATTTGTATCTGAAAAAGATTGATTCTAGGAGAATACACATTTTACCTTTCACACATATCATTTTGGTAAACTTGAATTAGCTCGCACTTGTAATCATTCTTTCTTGCATATCTTTATGTAGTTGATTAGATAGTTAATTGATTGCATGCTTACATTGAGTATCTTATTTGGGATTTGCAATAAGTTGAATTTAGAAAACAAAAACTTTAAAACACCCTTCTTCTGACATATCATTTGCATATCCATCTTGTCATAAATTTCTTCTATCTATTAATTTCTAGGAGTATACATGTGTTTTGAAACTTATACTTTCTTATGAGTTTCATGAACTAGTGCAATGAATCTAAAATTCCTATTAGAAAATTTTAAATTATGGCTTCCCATGCTTTGAATAGATTTGGTGTTAAGCCTAAATTTGTTAACATGCTTTCTTCTTGAGAAGTTCATGAATGTAATATTGCTATGATACTATTTATACCTTTCCTATGGTCTTTGAGTCACAACAACCTCATGTTTTCCTTGATATGATTCAAGTTCTTGAGACTCAAATTCAAAAGTTAGCCATGGAATCGGCTAGATTTCATAATTTATTGAGGTTGGGACCCTTGGTCTAGGAGGTTGCCCCTCTTGTGTAGAATCTTAGGAGTTTTTAATAAATGAATTGCAAGGTCTCAAAATTCTACATAGATCAACTCATATAGTGGATAAAAATGTTATGGTGTTAGCTAGTTGTGCAAAAATTTCTCAACAATGTGTCTATTCAAAACCAAATAGGGACATAGATGTCAATACCCATGTTGACATCTCTTTTTACAACCTTCACTTCTACAATTATAATCATTTATAAATAGTCTATTAATAATGTTCACACTAGTTATGGGGTTACATGTGGAAAGCATATATATCAATATAACTTTCTACCACCCTACTCTACCCTTCTATTTACTTAGATCAAAAAATCCATTCACTAGTATCCCAACACTTTGTTAGCCAATCACATCCACCTTTCGCATAGTGAAATTCCAATTAACCTATAGTTAAAGCTCTATCCCATCACATTCTACCACTTCACCTACTAATCCTGTCATAAGACAAGTTTTATAGAATGCCACATCCTTACAATGGTTAGCCAATATGAACCAAAGCTAGTATCAACCTAGTTTTATATTATGTTGCACACTCATACTCCATTTTCAAACATCATCCTAAAAATCCAATACCAACAAAATTTTAGACACCTTGTTTTGAAGAGTACAATGGGAAAGGAGAATCTAACAACCATGTGTATGTTTTTACCGCTATATCCAATGATTTTTTATTTGAAGATGCTTTTCTTGCAAAATTATTTCCTCATTCATTGAAATACACGACCTTAGTTTGGTTTTGTTGTTTACCTAATAATTAAATTCACTTTTTTCACAACACATCAACCAATTTATGCACCAATTTTAAGCTAAAGTTGGACCTCAAGTCCCATTAACTAATTTGGTTCATTTAAAGCAAGAGATGAAGGAGAAAGTGACTAACTTTATAAGGCATTATCAAGCTCTCTTATATCGAATCTCATATCCTCTTTTAGATGTTGAGGTGTTATGAGTTTTCACTAGGAACTTTTAACCACACATTCATGATAAGATATTATTGATGAGATACCCTTAATTTACACATCTTTGCACAACTCTTTGTGATTACCAATTATTAGTTAGTTAGTATGAGGGTTCTTCCTTGTCATCACTTGTTGGTTAATTTGAGGCTACTCCTAATTATTACTCATTTTAAAAGAAAAATAAGGATTTCATTAAAATTAATCCTTCTTCTAATAAGTTAAAACTAAGGTTGTGATCACAATACCTTCTACTATGGTCCATATAGACTAAGGACTCGACAAATTTAACATCTTTCAAATTCCCTCCATTCCATAATACTATAGTTTCTTATAAGGATTTGATCTAGCTTCCCCATATCAGTCTTGTAGATATCTTGAAACCTTTAACTCCTTTTAATCTAAAGGCATCTTGTCAATATCATTGAGCTCTTGAACATGATACATATATGCATGTGTCTTAAGAATTAAGTGCAAGATCTTATTGAATCTAACATCATTCAAGTAATTGGGATAAATGACAAAGGAAATAAATTTTGAACTCCTCCAAACCTAAACTTTAAAATATTTACCAAATCATTACTATCCATTCAACTAACCTTGTAGAACCTTCCATTAATATGATCCCTATAGATCCTAACCATCAACATGACCCTATTGTAAACCAAACTAAAGTTGAACCTGACATTACCTTCACTAACATTGATGGTTTTATTCATACACTTGATGGAACTTTGTATATTACCACCATAATTGATGATATATCCACATGGGGGGTACTCATTAATCTTGTAATCATGATGAATGTTATTACAAAGGATTTACTCTATGTGCATGAAAGACATTGAGACACATATGAAAAATTAGATATCTTGGATAAAGCTCATGATGGTTCCACTCATCCTACCCTTGGTACCATAGCTCATCATGTCCTAGTTGGAAAAAATGCTTGGATGTACCCTTTTCTATAATTCCAATCTTTGACTTGTTTCATGTGAAGTTTGATCACCCTTGGTTCAATTCCATGAGGGTAGTCACTTTAGTAATCTATATGTATATAAAGTTTCTAGCTAAAGGACATGTGTATACTATTTAGCACCGTGGATTTCAATCCTTACCTAATCGTGTAAAATTTTGACTTGATTAATTTTGACCTTATCTAGTTGAACCTGCTAAGCCTCACATGGGCATTTTGTTTCTATACTACCAAAAATTTCATGCTAGTGGAATTGCCTAATTGTGTACCTATAGTTCTCCGAGTTACACTCTAGCTGCTATCCTTAAGGATCCTCCATCTTTTATGGGTATGTTAGTAGTTCATCTTGCCCCACATGTAGTAAATGAAATGTAGTATGAATTATGTATCCTTCCTCATCCCCAAAATTCCAGTGTCTATTTTATGTTTCCACCTCTGCTATCTTATTTAGGATCATGAGGAAAACACATAAGATAACCTAGAACCCCTTCCTAAGTTCAAAGATTTCTTTTGTTTCTTCAAAACCCAGAGGAAATTAGTTGGTTGTGACGCGACCCTCCACTCTTGTTGTTTCTCAACCTTCGGTGATTCCTTTTGTTCCTCCTATTTTAATGAAAGTTAGGATTGACTTTTGTTTCATCAAAATTTGACACATTTTCTCAAAATTACATGGGTTTTAATTCTCTTTGTTAGAAAAAATTATGATCATTTGAATTTAATGGTCCTATTTAGGGTTTGAAGAGTGAATTGGGTCCCCTAGGGGCTAGTTTGGGGTCACCAATGTGACCAAGTGGGGCACTTAAGAAAAAATTCCCTTTGTTAGCAAAAAATTATGATTTTTTGAATTTAAGGGCCCTATTTAGGACTTGAAGAGTGAATAAGATCCCCTAGGGGCTAGTTGGGGGTCACCAATGTGACCAAGTGTGACACTAAAGGGAAAAAATGAAAAAGAACTAGTACAAGCGGTGGGCAAGAATGATCATTGACAAAGCTTAGGCAAAGCTTAAGTGGATTTTTGTTAGTAAGTGCTAAGGCACTTGGTGGTGATCACTGGGGGATGGTTAGTGGGTTCTTGGAAAAAAAATACCATGCAAGAAAATAAAGTGCCAAAATTAATAATAAAGTACTTATCATGCATTAGGACCCCGCTAGAAATAGAATAAAATTTTGACCAAGAAGAGTAAGGCACCTACCACACAAGCACAATTGACAAAACAATTGACACATAGGTATGAATTGTATAAGGGTAAGTGCACCAAGATGGTGAACAAAACGGTGGCCAATAGCAAAAAAAACACCTAAAACAAATGAAAAGCGTGTGTGTTTTTGATAAATTGACAACCTATGTCTTAAGGCTTGAAAAATTTGAGTCAAAACATGTATGTTTTATTTGAAGTAAGAACACGTATACATTTTTTAAAATAAAAACACGTACATGCTTTTATGAGAAAAAAACATGAACGCATTATAATGCAAACACGTTATGATTAGTAAAAAAAATAAGTATGCATTTTGATTACATGGAGATAGAAAAGGAACATGGCCTTAGATGCTAATTCCTTTGGCCTTCCCTTAGTTTTTTTCATCAGTATATATACATAAAATATAACATTTAAGTATAAGAAAGATAAAAGACTAATACATTTCAAGTTATATTTTATGTATATATTGGCAGGATGTTTGAGAGTGGTTTCAGATCTTCAGAAGCCATAATGTGTATTGTAGGTTTTAGGAGATCTTATAATTTTTAGATAGTCAAATTTTAGTAGTCAGTAGGTTTCTATCATCATTCTTTTGCTATCTCTCTACTCACACTCTTTGTCTCCCCCAAACTCTAGACCTATCTATTTTCCTATCTCTCTCCTTCTCTTCCCCCTCTATCTCTCTCTATCTCAATCTCTCCTATCTTCTTGACAAGGTTTGTGCAGGATCATGGTGGGCCAATATAGGCCCTTAAGTGGTAGTGAAATTTCAGAAAATCAGAGATGTAACTTGACATGAAAATTTAAATAAGTTATGAATAATATTTTTAAAATATGTAAGAAGAGAATATGTAGAAAATTGAATGTAGTTTCTAAGATACTAGTTGTTATTTAAAAAAAAAACTATTTGACAAAAAAATTGAAGTTTCAATGCACAATAGTACTAAAATTTCAGGAAAACGATAAGAAGTAGTTGTCTCTAACCAACCTAACCGCAATCAAATCATAATATTTTTTTATAAGATTTTTATATTAGTAGACTCATGTCCAAATGTGACACATTTTTTTTTGTAATTTTTTTTGAAGTAAATAATTAATTATGAATTTTTTACTACAAGTTTTCAGAAATTCAAAAACTCGTACATTTGACCACCTTAACTTGGTCTAAACTTTATGAAATTCAATTTTTTTATCCTATAGTAGATGAAGCATAGAATGTGACGCATATTTTGGATTCAAAAAATGTGATACCATTTGAAAGTTATGGGTTTTTTTCAATCAACCTATTAATCATGACTTTAGTCAGAATTCAATTGGAAAATAAATAATAATTCTTTATTAAATTCGAAATAATGAAAACCTTATATTGTTGGAAAGCTGAGAATTTCCTTAAAAACCTCTTTTTGTTTTAACAATTTCGGCTAAAAAAAAGTCGTTAACCACCAAGGCGAAGTTTGGAAAAACAAGGAATACTCATAAACATGTTTTTTCCTGTTGACTTTCCAGACTTGGCATTTCCTAGCCAAATCCTAAAGCAATCCTGAGCCAAATTTCAAGATTTCAATTTTTTGTCAGAAAAATCGGATATCTGATAAAATCTGATATCTGACTAATATAATCAACTATCGGATTTTAATAATTTTTTATTACGAATAAAATTAATAATATTGTGTATGTTATTATATATTAATATTCAATATATTAAAATATTAATATATTATTATTTCATATATTAATATATGATAAATATGTTATAGATTAACATTATATATAAATATAAATATTAAAATATATTATTAGTATTTTCGTTAGGGGTCATGTGGTGTTCTGAGGGGTCATATGGTGTTGTAAGGGGCCATATGGTGTTTCGAGGGGTCACATGGTGTTGTTAGGTGTCATATGGGGTCATAAGGGCAAACACGTGTGTTAGAACAACATATGACCCCTTAGGACACCATATGGACATCATATGGTTCTATAGGGTAATATGGTGTCTTGATAGGCCATATGGTGTCCTAAGGGGTCATATGGTGTTGTTAGAGGTCATATTTTGTCCTAAGGACCCACACGTGTTAGAAAAACATATGACCACTTAGTAATATCATGTACTAGGATGTTAAAAGGGGTGATGTGGTGTCCCAAGGGCCCACACGTGTGTTAAAACAAAATACGACCCTTTAGGACACCATATGATTGGGTTAATATCCTATACAAGGATGTTAAAAGGGGTCACATGGTGTCGTTAAGGGTCATATGGTGTCCTAAGGGCCCACACATGTGTTATAACACCATATGACCCATTAGGACATCATATTTTCCTAAGGGGTCATATGGTATCATAAGGGGTCATGTAGTGTACTAGGATGTTGAAAGGGGTCATATGGTGTCCTAAGGGGTCATACGGTGTCTTAAGGGGCCATATGGTGTCCTAAGGGGTCATACATGTGTGGGCCCTTAGGACCTCATATGACCCCTAACGACACCGTATGACCTATTATGACATAATATTGTCCTAAGGGGTTATATGGTGTCATAAGTGGTCATGTCGTGTACTAGAATGTTAAAAGGGGTCATATGGTGTCCTAAGGGGTCATTAGGACATCATATTGTCGCAAGGGGTCATTAGGAAATCATATGGTTCTAAGGGGTCATATGGTGTCATAAGGGGTCATGTCATGTACTACAATGTTAAAAGGGGTCATATGGTGTCCTAAGGGGTCATATGGTATCATTAGGGGTCATATGGGGTCATTAGGGGCCCTAAAGCCCCACACATGTGTTAGAACACCATATGACCCCTTAGGAAACCATGTGACCCCTTACAACACCATATAACCCATTAGAACATCATATTGTCCTAAGGGGTCATATGGTGTCATAAGGGGTTAGGTCATGTACTAGGATGTTAAAATGGGTCATATGGTGACCTAAGGAATCATACATGTATTAGGACACCATATAATTGAATATTGGATTTTAATAATTTTTTATTATGAATAAAATTAATAATATTGTGTATGTTATTATATATTAATATAATATTATTCAATATATTAAAATATCATTCCCATACTGGGGCAACTTTGTATCAGTTCATCTTATCTTCTTTGAAACAACGCGACAAGTCGCATTGTCTCAAAGAGGGGCAAAATGTAGACACCTAAAATTGTCTATTCTAATTAAATAAATATTTTATTTATTTAATTATCTAAGCCTAATTCTTCTATTAATTAAATAAATCTTTATTTATTTAATTAATTCATTTATCCTCTTCTAGCCTTATTTCTCATTTAAATAAATACATTTATTTATTTAAATTATCCTTTTCCTAAATTAAATAAATATTTTATTTATTTAATTATCTCATTTCTTCTATTAATTAAATAAATTTTTATTTATTTAATTAATTCATTATCTTTTTCTACACATGACACATGTCATTCATCTCTTAATTCCTACACTACCTACCCCTTTCACTATTTTACTATTTCTTCTACCTACCCTCTAATCCTAGCCGACCTCCTTTTTACACCTCTCAATCTTATCCCTCCATTTCATATTGTGTCTTCTATTTAAGGAGATGCTTTCTTCATTATCAAACCCTAATCAATAATTCTAATGACTCAATGCCCTAATGATCCTTTTTGGCTACACTACGATCCTACTTGCAACCACATTCCGTTCTTTGTTGAGCTCTTGTGCACATAAAAATCTGAGAGCAAATATATCAAGCAAGATCAATGGAGATAGGAAGAATGGAGATCCAAACCCTATTGGACATGTGATGGTATAATCTTTGTGATTTCATTTGATTTGCATTGTCTTAGGTAATCTTCTTATGTTATGGTGGATCTTTGTTAATTGTTAGGCTAGGGTTTGGTGGTTGAATTCATTTAGCCTTTCAATATTGTTATTATTGTTATCCATTTTCACCATACACATTTTGGCACGCCCGGTGGGACTCTTGTCCCTTTGCATTTAACCTTTTTGTTGCAGATTTTGCGTTTTTGAAGTTGCAGATCGGACATTTTTCGACGACATTTTAGGTTTTTCCGCGTCTGAGAAATTTCGGATCGCGTCTCTGATTTTCAGGAGCGTCTGCGGATACTGGAGTCGCGTCTGTGTTTTTGATAAGTTTTATTTTGCAGGTCTCAGACAGGAACGTCTGTGTTTTATAGGCACATCTGTGTTGTTTCTGATCGCGTCTGTGTTTGAGAAGGGCGTCTGTGATTTTTGACCGCGTCTATGAGTCACAGAACCGCGTCTGTGAGTCACAGAACTGCGTCTGTGTCATACAAACGCGTCTGTGTCGTGGGTAACAACGTCTGTGTTTTTATTGTTTCGAAATTTTCAAATTTTCTTTGATTCAATTTTCGGATTTCGTACTTAGGGTTTCAGATCTGGTTTATTTTTGGACTAACCCTTTCAGATCTAGCTAACTAAGTTTGTGCAGCTTGTTTTGGAAGCAAAAACGTTTTGGTTGAAGGCCCCTCTTTCACAAAGTCTTTTGGGTTTCTAAAATTTACCTAACTTGTGTGCTTGCAGGAAGGGGTGATCATTTGAAACAACCCAAACTACTAACAAATTGTGTTGTAGGTCCTTGGCTAGGGTTTTGAAATTTTGTTGTGTGCCTTGTTTTTATAGACTAGAAAACACTTCCATTGGTGCACTAAAATTGAATCATTGTCTTTTGTGTCTTGAGCAATAGGCTCTTTTTGTTTAATCTTTAGAGGGCCTGTCTTCCCGTGTGGTCATTAGGACTACTAGTGAGAAGAGAACGACCCAAGTGGTAGCGAGGAAAACCCACCTCATCCAAACCACTATAATCAAATGTATTCATGGTGAAAACTATGAATAACGTGTGCTGATTAGTTCATACCGACACTATGTCTCCCCATAAACCCGTTTGATCAAATTTATTTGATCATTTGTAGGGCGTAACCCCTACCGGCTGGGAGCCTTCTGTATTTACAGAGCTGAAAGTGCCACATGTATGGCCACATGAGCGGATGCCCTTACTAGCACCTTTTTGTTTTAGAAGCCCAAATCCTTCTAGTTGTTGGGGCAGGAGGTCGGACCTCTGGTAGCGGCCCACACACATACGGTTCTTAGTAGAGATACAAAGTTCGCCATGGGGAGTTTTCATGGGGACTGATGCTTGGCTGACCTGAGAAGTGAGTGCCGAGGGTGGAGCCAGTGAGGTCAAGCATCTAAGTATCCGCTCTGAATAGCGTAGCCTCAGGGGTAAAACCCTATGTGGGATCAACAACTATTGTCTTGGCCAGCCATAAGAATTGTGCTTGTCTTATGTTAAACATTCAAAACATTCAAGACCAAACAACAAAACATTGTGTCTTTTGTGTCTTCAAGTGTATGCAAAACATTTTACATCAAACAACACACTTTTGGAGTCTAAACACTTGCAAACATTGAGTCCTCAGCAACATTGTGTCCTCTTGTCACGAAAAACAGTCACACAGTCAGATTTGGTCACAACAAAACAACTTCACAGATTGGAAAAATTGCACGAAGTTTACAGAAATGCGTCTATGTCTGTTTTAACCGCATCTGAGTCATCTAAGCGCGTCTGTGAAGGGCATAATAGTGTCTGTGTGTCTAGCAGCGTCTGTGTCGAACAGAGACATGTCTGTGTCTGGGAATCGCGTCTGTGAAGTATACAGAAGCGTCTGTGTCCAGGATTGAAAATTTTTACAGTCCGACAAACAAGAGAAATCAGTTTCGGAATACTTGAGCTTCCTAGGTTGTTTCTTCAGGTTTCATCTAGCATTCAACCTATCTCTGGGTCTCATACAGTCCATCATTGCTTCACATCTCATTTTACATTCATACTTGTCTAAACTTGAGTCGAAAGGTCACTTGCTTGTCCTCATCATACTTTGTCAACATACTACATACAACTACATTTTGCTAAGTGGTCCCTCATCAAGGTTTCTTACCTTTGGGTCTCATTTGGTCTTACTTAGAGTCAAGGTCAACTTACCTCATCAAGAGAAACTATCCTCTCTTTGGAAGTCACACCTACTCTACTACATACATACTTGGTCTTATACTTTGGACATTGCAAGTAAACTTAAGATTCATTTACACTCCATACAACTCTTGGTCTTCCATACTCTTTCCATTTTTCATCTAGTCTCTCACATCTTGGTCAAACACCTAGTTCATGGTTGAAACCCGTCTTCAAAAATCTAGGAGAAAAGCTAAAGAAGCTCAAGAGTCCGCCAACATGAGTTCTTATGAGTATGACAACGATTTATTTTTCAATCCTGAGCACACTACATTACCTGACATGGATGTTCATAGACACATTCCAAATGTGGAAAATGCAAACACTACAAACAACAAGGCTACACACAATGACAATGTCGACAACTTTTCAATACAATCAGCAAATGTAGAAGAATCCATAATGAATCCTCATTTCAATAGATTGGTTGAAGAGATAATGAAGAGGGATAGACAATACTTCTTACACATGATGGCACAAAGTGGAGCTAAAATACCTCATGACTTTGACATGTCTCAACTTATGGAAAACCGACCCTCGCAACAAACTCACTCCAACATGGATCAAAGGAGACCCAATAGTGGAGGAAATAGAGGACCGCATATGGTACCTGAATCACCATCAGCTTTGCTTCAAAAACCAGAGGTCCCACATACACATGGTCAAACATATGATACTCACCTTCGAAGACCATTATGGAAGTCTTATGCAGATAGATATGCTCAATCACATGCTCAAGCTATGGATCAATCAAAACAAGTGGACATTCAAAGGCATGCTCAAAATTTGGACACAAGGAAACCTCATGTCAAATTTGGGGGCAACACAATAGAACATGACGTGCCTATAGAATATGGTATATATGCACAAAATAGATATGGGGTTCCTCAACATGAAGCTATACCAAGTGCTCCCTATATGCCGCATCAATATAAACCTCCTCCATATGAACATGTCTATGATCAATATCATCCATACATGCAACAAGCTCCTCCTCAAATTGGTGTCTCAAACATGGGGTATGCTACAAGAAATCGATCGCCACCTAAGAATAATTTGGAGCAACAAATCAGAGATTTACAAAAGAAAATGGAGGACATGAGTACACCAAAACCTACATACACTATGAGAGACATATGTCCTTATCCATTTGATAAGAGCATTCCAATGCCTCCATTTCCTGCACACTTTGTGACACCAAAATTTGACAAGTATAGAGGAAAAGGAGACCCCAAGGCACACATACGACAATTTTTCACAGCTTGCATAGAGGTAGCGGCAGAAGAAACATATTTGATGAGGTTGTTCCCGCAAAGCTTAGGCGATCAAGCTATGGAATGGTTCTCTCAATTACCTCCGGGTATTAAGTCATGGGGTGACTTAGCAGAGGCATTTATTCAGCATTTCTCCTACAATATTGAGACAGATATCTCAGTCACTACTTTGTGCAATACTAAGCAAAAGGAGGGAGAATCTTTTGCGTCATTTTTACAAAGATGGAGAAATCTAGCTAGCAGATGCTCTTGCGAAATTCCACAGAAACAAATGGTAGAAATGTTCACTCAAAATGTTAACAAGGATATTGGCTATGATCTAAGGAAAGCTTGTTTGTCCACCTTCAAGGATGTTATTGAAAAGGGTTTAGCAATAGAAAAGGTCTTAATTGAACAAGGAGTCATTAAAATATTCAAGGAAAACAAAGATGACTTTAAAGGAAAAGACAAGCCAAGATTTTGGAATAAAAACAAGAACACAGTCAATGATGGTGTTGTTGATGCCAATACAGTGAGACGCAAATTCATCTTTTCGGGATCAAGTTCTACAAACAATCAAGTGAATACTCAAACAACTTCTAGATCACGAAGGAAGTACACCCCATTGGGAGAACCACTTGAATCAGTCTTCAAAAAGCTAGTGGCAAACAAAGTGATCACAATTCCAGATTTCCCGCCATATGAACCAAAGGTCAAACCAAATTGGTGGAATAATGATGAGTATTGTGAATTTCATAAAAGCAAGGGTCACAAAATAGGTAATTGTCATCGACTGAAGAATATTGTGCAAGATCTCATTGATAGAGGTGACATTGAGATTGAGGGACATTCGTCTAATCAAGAACATGAGATGTTTAAGGAACCATTCCCAAAGCATGACAAAGGAAAAGCCCAAGTCACAGATGATCAGGCCAACTATACTAGAGCACCTTACAACTATGATTCAACTATCAATCACATCTCAATGGACAATCATATCTCTACTATTACCATCAAGAACAAAAACCCTGAGAATCCTCCTCAGCGACCCAAGATTGTTCTAAGAGGTGTTGGATCTTCTTTCGAACCTACCTCTGAATGTCATGTTACAACTCGTCGAGGTAAAATTACGTTGCCAGGTGCCTCCACTAAAAACACCACTTCTTCATCTACCAAACCTGAGTATGACCTTGTAGAACAGTTAGGGAAGACACCCGCGCTCATCTCCATCCTTGAGCTCCTACGCATATCCCCCGCTCATAAAGCTATTCTTGACAAAATCTTGAGAGACACCGCCATTCCTACTGATCTGAACGTGGACCAGTTTCAAGCCATGGTGGGATACCTTTCCATTCCACATTCCCTTACATTCACAGAAGCCGATGATGCCTCTGTAAGTCAGCCACATAATGCACCATTACATATTGAAGCCTTCATACACAAACATCAAATAAAGCGAGTCCTGATAGATGGAGGAGCTGGTCTAAACATTTGTACATTGGGCACCATTAAACAATTGGGATATTCTGATAAAGTTGTGAATTCAACAAATCAAATCACCATCAAGGCATATGATGATGAAGAGTGTTCATCCAAGGGCACAGTCACCTTACCTCTAAGAATTGGGCCAGTCACAAAGGATGTGGTTTGTCAAGTCCTAGATCTGGATCTCACATACAACATATTGCTAGGACGTCCTTGGATTCATGAGATGAGGGCAGTCCCATCAACATATCATCAATGCATTAAGTTTAATGGAGTCGAGGTAACAGTTAACGGTGATCCTAATCCGTTCATATATTGCAATAACCTGAGATCACATACGGAGACCATCATTCCCAGTAATCGTGAAGCTGTTCCTTCTTCGGCATACATTGACCCTGAGTCATTGAAACCTTCGACATCAAAACAAGGTGAACTTAAAGGCAAATTTCAAGACAAAGGCATGGGAGAATACACTTTAAATCAGACCATGTATTTACGACAAGTCATGAGCTCTCCGAAAGAATATGGAAGGCCACATCCTAACAAGCAAATATCCATCATGATACTCAAATGGGATCCTACTACCTTTCAAAGATGGGGCGAACTAGAAGAGGAAGATTTATACAAAATGCTCTATAAAGACATTGAAGAGGACACACATGATCAGATCAATATACCTTGTGCGAAATATGGCAAAGGCTTCAAGATTCTACAAAAATTCGGGTATGATGGAAAAAGCCCTCTTGGGTTACGCAAAGAAGGCGTCATGGAACCCTTACAACCTGAATTGACTGTAAAAAGGGAACACTCAAAAGGACTTGGTTTTCTGACTTCCAAGATCCACACTAAAAGGACAGAAGAGGCATCACAAATCAAAGTTGCCAAAATTCAACAAGAGGATTGCTATTCCACAGATTCCAACGAATGGGAATGGGGTTCAAACAAATCCTCCAGTGACTATGAGCTCACCGAGACATTCAGAGAGCCAGATGAACCCACAGAAGAAGAGGAATTTTATAAAAAGTTCAGAGTTGGTCAAGAAACAACCCATAAGGATTCCGCACAGTCTTCGTCTCAAGGTTCTAGGTCGAAATCACATAGGATGAGGACACCTGTCCCGGAAGGCGCTACTAGTGACGACAATTTGGATTCACTTGCGATCGAAATTGATGAGGAGAGTGCCATCGATGACCTCGACGATTGCCTCGATATACCCGAATATAACCACATCTTCACTCTTAGCCCTGCAAACTCCGAAAACATTCAAGGCCTTCCCCTTGTTCACCACCAACTCATTGACTGGGATTATGAAGGACCGACACAATTTGACACATTTCAAAATGACGAAGCTATTGTTGACTATCTTGGCATACGAGATGATCTTCCCCCTGGGGACCACAAAGCAGGATACACCATAGAACTCAACAACATGGCATATTTTGGTGAGGGTGTCGGACCTTCCAGTCGCAAAAATGTGAAAATAAGAACAAATCAAGGGTCTTATGGCGAAAACCACACTGTGGCGCTATCTGATTCCAAAAAAATAAAAAGAAATGACATATCTGAGGGTGAAAACCTCTTTGAGGCACCCGAAGATGGAAGGCTCGACATTCTCCCAGCATCATATGAGGAAAAATCATCCATGTTGGTAGAGGAGACTGTCAAAACAAACATTGGTACAGAAGAGGTTCCACACAACATATTCCTGGCTCAATCATTAACAGAGTCCGAAAGATCAAAATTCATAAGCTTCTTCAAAGAACGACAAATCAACTTTGCATGGTCATACGCTGATATGCCTAGACTAGATCCGGATTTGGTAATGCATCATTTGACAGTCAAACCGGGGGCAAAGCCAGTGAAACAGAAATTAAGGAAAATGCATTCACAAGTGGCATTACTAGTCAAAGCAGAGCTGGAGAAATTACTGGATGTCGGATTCATACGCCCAATTGATTATCCCAAATGGATCTCCAATTTAGTATCTGTCAGTAAACCAGATCACAACATTAGAATATGTACAGATTTCAGAGACATCAACAAAGCTTGTCCGAAAGATGACTTCCCATTACCAAATATCGACTTGATCGTTGATCTCATAGCAGGTCACGAAATGTTATCTTTAATGGATGGATTTTCTGGTTATAATCAAATCAGGATTGCACCCAAGGATCAACACAAAACATCATTCACTTGTCCGTGGGGAACTTTCTGTTGGAATGTCATGCCCTTTGGGCTAAAAAATGCAGGTGCTACATATCAAAGAGCGATGACCACTATCTTTCATGATCTCATGCACATAACCGTGGAAGATTATGTTGATGATCTCTTGGGTAAATCAATAGACAGAGATACACATTTGGACATACTTTCAGTCATCTTTGATCGGTTGGAAAAGTACAAGGTAAGATTAAACCCCAAGAAATGTGTCTTTGGAGTAACCTCCGGGAAGCTCCTAGGATTCATTGTGTCCAAAAGAGGAATCGAAGCCGATCCAGCAAAAGTCAAGGCTATCTTGGACATGCCGCCACCCAGAAATATCAGTCAACTTCGATCCTTACAAGGGAGACTCCAGTCTATACGAAGATTCATAGCACAACTTGCAGATAAGTGTAATCCTTTTCAACACCTGCTACATAAAAATATCAAGTTCAAATGGGATAATAACTATCAACAAGCTTTTTAGACGCTCAAAGATTATCTTTTGAATCCGCCAGTTTTGATGCCACCAATTCCAGATCAGCCTTTGTTGCTATACATATCAGCTACTCCAACAGCACTGGGGGCACTCCTAGCGCAACAAATAGCTGACAACAAGGAAAAAGCAGTATACTATATCAGTCGCACATTGGTGGGATATGAGCTAAATTACACACCAATCAAGCGTGCATGTCTCGCTGTGGTCTTTGCTTCACAGAAATTACGACATTATATGCTCACTCATAAGACTAAGTTGATTGCAAGAATTGATCCATTAAAATACCTTCTTAACAAAGCTACACTTACTGGGCGACTGGCCAAGTGGGTAATGATCCTGAGTGAATTCGACATTGAGTATGTGGACAGAAAAGCAATAAAAGGACAGGCAATCGCGGATCAATTAGCAGATGCTCCCATGATAGATGATGTTCCTCTAAATTTAGAATTTCCAGATGAATCCATTTTAACAATATCACAGGCAAAGCCATGGCAACTATACTTTGACGGCTCATACACACAGCATGGGGCAGGAGCTGGTATTCTCTTTATAACTCCTCAAGGCGATTCTATACCAAAATCATACCGCTTATCATTTCCTTGCACCAACAATATAGCGGAATATGAGGCATTAACAACTGGATTACGAATTGCAGTTCAGTGGAAGATCCAAGAACTTCGTGTTTTTGGGGATTCTCAACTTGTCATCCGTCAAGCAACTGATGATTACCAAACAAAAGATGAAAAATTAATGCCTTACAAGCAACTGGTAGATGATTTGAAACAACACTTCACAAAGATAGATTTTGAGCAGATACCAAGAGAGCAGAATCGTGCTGCAGATGCCATGGCTACAATTGCTTCACTAATTGACCTGCCTCAAAATGAAACCTGCTATGAGTTCCTGGTAGACAATTTGTTGGTTCCTTCATATGAGATCACTCCTACTGAAATGATATGCGTTGTTGGTCCCGAATCCCAGTTATATGGTTCCATGTTCACATATCTTCGCGACAATATCTTACCTCCTGATCTATCAAACAACCAACGCCGCACTTTCATTCGCCAATCCTCTCGATATGTCATTCTAGCTGATATCCTATACCGACGAGGTCTAGATGGCACTCTTCTTAGATGTTTAGAAAGCGACGAAGCTCAGATTGCGTTACGTGAAGTGCATGAAGGGATATGTGGTCCGCATACTAGTGGTCCTACCTTGGCTAAGAAACTCATCAGAACTGGATATTACTGGCCCAATATGGAAAAAGACTCATATCAGTTTGTCAAGAAATGTAAGCAATGTCAAATTCATGGAGACCTCATACATGCACCAGCACAAGAACTACAACCACTTGCGTCTCCTTGGCCCTTTTGTCAGTGGGGACTCGATCTCATAGGCAAGATTCACCCTCCTTCTTCCAATGGTCATAAATTCATTATCACAGCCACAGAGTATTTCACAAAGTGGATTGAGGCTGTGCCTCTCACACAAGTCACTGGGAAACAAATTGCTACCTTCATCCTTAACTATATCATTTGCCGATATGGTATTCCTAAGTCCATTATTACTGATAACGGGCGTCCCTTCAAAAATCAGGATGTTCGTGAACTCTGTGACCGCTTCCATATTTCCCATCATTTCTCCACACCATATTACCCCCAAGGTAATGGCCAAGCTGAGGCGTCTAATAAAACAATTCTTAAAATCCTCAAAAAGACAGTCGAGGACGCTGGCCGTAACTGGCATATCCAACTTAATCCTGCACTTTGGGCCTACCGCACAAGTGTCCGCACACCTACAGGAGCTACACCCTACTCACTTGTCTACGGCGCTGAAGCCATCTTTCCTATTGAGGTCGAGTTACCTTCTTTACGGGTCTCTTTGCAAAACATCATCAGCGATGAAGATTACAAGGTCTCTCGCTTACAACAACTAGAACTGCTGGATGAACGGAGACAAATTGCTTTTAATCATCTCAAGGCTTACCAACAACGAATGAGTCGCAGCTACAACCACAAAGTCAAGCCTCGCACATTTGAGGTAGGTGACTTAGTTCTCAGAGAAAATCCCGAAAATCAGCAAGACAGAGAGAAGAAGGGCAAGTTTGAACCCAACTGGCTTGGTCCTTACATCGTTACAGCAGCCTATGGATCTGGGGAATATCAGCTCTCAACTACAGAAGGTGAACCTTTGGAGGATCCTATCAATAGCATGCACCTTCGCAGGTTCTACACATAGATCTTTGGGATATCCTAATTCAAAAAAAAAAAAAAAATCAAAAAATTCAAAAATACAAAAAAATTTATAAAAACAAAAAATCGTTACTTGGTGAAAACTTGGCAAACAGGCGCCTTGTGACACAAAAAATAAAATTGAAAAATCAAAAAAGTCAAGAGAAATAATTTCGTCCAACGGTGAAAACCACTTCGGTGGCGCCCTGGGCAAGTACCATGGTGAAAACTAGGTCACCAGCGCCATGCGTAGAGACATTGCTCCTCCCTCCTTCAGGATTCACTTTCATCACTTCACATTGCACACACTCACAACCCATTCACTCACAATAAACTTACCCATTCCCATCATGGCTTGTTATTAATCTACCCAAGATTGGTTAGCCATTCATAATAAACCCCCCTTTTCACTCCCTTTCTATCCATAATAAATCAGATCCTATCTGTGGCTAAGGCAAATCCTACATCTAGTGATGGGTGGGGAACTGAGAACACCACATGTTTCGAGGAGTACAGTTTCTTCCAGCTTTCTTTAGTCTATTCGCGCGCAATCCGCAATAAAGCAACATTTGCATCACAGATTCGCAATAAAGTTTCGTCTTCTCCGCAATAAAGTATCAGTTTCATGGATTCAGTCAGTTTCAGATGAGACACAGCAGCAACAATGGGCTTCAACAAATCAAATCTTTCAACAGACTCAGACAACATATGGTTCAGTGCTATCTATCCTTTTGTGAAAGTAAACATTGTGACCACAATCAAATACGACTTATACAAGTGACAAGAGACACTAAACTTGAGGACTACAGTGGATGTTGGTGTCAAGTCTTGGTTTTCTGTTGATTTTATCTTTTGGTGACATGTCTTTTAGCTTTTCCAGGATGTCTCTGACTAGAGATTCTATCTCCAGGATGTCTTTGACTAGAAAGGCGAAGATAGGGTATCGTCACCTATTTGTATTTTCTGTCTGTGGATTGTCTCTTAGTAATGCTATGACTTGTCCAAGGATATGAGGACACTGTGAGTCTAGTGTGAACTGGGTCATTCCTTGTTTGTGACTGTTTTATCTCCATGCAAACGGGTACAATGACTTTCTGGGTCAAACATATGCCTCGATTGTCATAACCTACTTGCCATAATAAGCTCAATGATGATAACGCACAAGAAGCTCTATCACTTTCATATCTTCTGTCTTTCATCCCCCTTTCTTGACTGACTTCCATCATCCTTCTTGAGTCCACGTAGCTCGCTATCACATGACTGAGTATAATGACACACCAAAAATATTTGCATTTCATGTAGCTGCACCTGCATTACCACATATAAGCATTTCATACATACATATAGATATCACAACTGCATCACATCCTGCACACAACACCTGTTAGCACAATTTACATTTACATTATTATATTCATCTGCATCACATACATTCACATTTGCATCATGCATCACATATACAACATAAAAGAACAAAAATATTGCATTGCATCATGTACATATTTGCATCCATATCATAAGCATCCATATCATAAAACATACATTATAAGAGCATCTCATCACATAGGTACACATGCATATAGCTGCCGCAAAAATGAATCATCTCTCATATATATAATCAAAAGTGTCATGATACAATGATGTCAAAAAAATCATATGGCTACAATCACCCGCAGGTGTCTACAATACAAAAAATGGTACAAATACTGATACAAGGGAGCCCTCTATGGCTATGATGAACTCCCTCCCTCAGAGCCGCCTGGCCTCGACGGAATCTGAGCCCTAGAAGGACCCGCTCCAGGATCATCCTGCCTGTCCCCCCTATCTGGTGGTGGTGGAGGACCCATGACCCCACCACTCGATGTCTGTCTCCTCCGACTCCCTCTCGTAGCTATCGCTGTCCGCGATGGTCTATGGAAGCTCCTCGCCCACTGATCTGCTGGCACGACACCATAATACGGGTCCCTCCAGTAGGCAATCTCCTCTCCGGCTCGCAGGACATATGCATAGCCTGCTCCTGTGTCCTCCGCCGCCTGCCTCCCTGCCCTCAGCGCTATCTCAGCCTCAGTGTAGCGCTGAATCGCCTGATCCCTCTCCCGCTCAGTATCTCTGAGCCTGATCCTAAGTCGATCCCTCTCCCTCTCCAGCTCCTGGATCTCATCTGCCTGGCCCTGGCAGATCTCCCTGAGCTCAATCAGCTCATCCTCCTCTGGATCCCCACCCTCTGCCTCTGCCTGTGGCTCTCCCTCTATGGGTGCCTTCCCCTGTACCTGTCCCTGTACCTGTACTGGTGCCTGAACGGGTACCTGTCTCGGTACATGCCTAGGTCCCTGTACCTGTCTCTGTCCCTGTGCCTGTACTGGCACTTGTCCCTGCACCTGTCCCTATCTCTGTCCCTGTGCTCTAGGACCCTGTGCTGCTGGTACCTGCAGGGGCACTCCACCGTGACCCCTCACCACCTGGGCCTGTCCCTCCTGTCCACCCTCTCTCCGAGGTGCCACCCTCCTCTCCCCAACTACTCCCCTCCGTCTCCGTCGGCCTCGGCCTCCATCACCCCCACCATCCTCATCATCATCTCCTCCTCCATCGCCCTCCAGTAACTCTCCTGGATCTGTCAACTGTGGGAACGGATGCTCTGCCCAATATGCGGAATACTCTGCATCCATCCCGGCGTCCTCGATCTCTGGCAACATATCCCAGGGTAGGGGCACCATCTCTGCCAGTAGTGTAACTGCCTGATCATATGACAATAAAGGCCCGAACTGCGCCTGATCCCTAACTGTACGGGCATACATACCCGAGCCTCGTGGCATCCTCTGGATCCTGCCATACTGCTTGCATACTCTATCCACCAGCTGCCTCTCTAGTATATAGGGCATCTGCCCAATCAAATACTTGCTCCGGAAGGTGTAAGGCAGCTCCACTGCGTCATCCTCCCACTCCTCGCATCCTAGATACGACCTCTAGATGATGACGTCAATGTCATCTATCACTCGCTGCCAATGCTCTAACCTGCCAATCCGAGGCTGTGAAGTGATCATGTCGTACAGATGAACAAAACTCCATCCATGACCTCTCCCTCTGAAGTGTATCGGCTGCGTGATAGGTAGATGCTCGTATGCCCAAACCTGCAGTAGTGTCACTCCACAACCCAGTCCCACTGATCCATGGTAGACAAACTGGTGAAGCTCATAATATAGGTGGGCCAAAACACATGGACCCCACACATATCTGGTGTGCTGCGTCACCAATATCTCCAGTGCTCCTCCCCAGCCCACTGCCAACCCCCGTGTCGCTTTGTCCGGACATAGGAACCCACTGATAGCTCCTCCAATCACAGCTGGCAAGGCTAATCCTGTCGCGGTCATGGTGTCCCATGCCACATGTCCTACTCTCATCTCTAGGCCGGGATCCTGAAACACCCATCTCAAAGCCTCTCTGTCTCCATTGTGATCATATGGAATCAGCTCTCCATCGATCGGTATATGTAGAATCCTATAAACATCCTCAAGGGTGACTGTCATCTCACCCATCGGCAAATGAAATGTGCATGTCTCTGAATGCCATCTCTCGGCCAGCGCAGTCAGCAAACCCATGTTTGCCCGAAACTCAGGCACATACAATACGTGTCTCAAACCCATCTCCTCGATGGCAGCTCTATCCTGAAAAGACAACTCCGGTCGCAACCTCTGCGTGGACGAGAATCTCTCCCGTGACTCTAGCATAGGCAAATACTCCTGCAGTCAAACAAATCAATCATGTCAGTCATGGTGGCATTCACTGTTCATCACAAAATGCTACTCGCTATCTAAATGCATATGGTTATCTATTCTAGTGACACTCACTGTTCATCACAAAGTGTTGCTATCTATCCTAGTAGTGCTCCCTGTTCATCACAAAGTACTACGTGTGTGACATTCCCTGTTCATCACAAAGTGTTACTCACATTTTGCACTCCCTGTTCATCACAAAGTGCTGCTCATACTTTGGGTACTCCCTGTTCATCACAAAGTACTCTATCTTGGTGCTCCCTGTTCATCACAAAGTGCCTTGATCTATCCTAGTCTTCCTAGAGGACCTACTTGAGTGTATCCTCTCAGCAGCTTATCCAATCGACATCGTATGTTCATCACAGAACTGCCGATTTGACCTAGAAGACCAAACCTTGCATTTTCAAACATAAACGCATTTTTAACTCACAAACGCGCCTATCGACTGCACAAGCGCGCCTAAACAACACAGATGCGCCTGTTTGACATAAACGTGCCTAAATTGTTCACAAACGCGACTTTGCAACATAAACGCCCCTGAAGGACGTAGATGCGCCCGCATTTGGCACAAATGTGGTTCCAGACACAGACGTGCCTGGCACCGACACAGACGCGCCTGTCGGACATAGACGTGCCTGGCACCGACGCAGACGCGATTTCACATTTTTGCACTTTTTTGTACACTATTCCTAGGCGCATTTATTGCTCTATTCGACAAGCATTAATGACAAAAGCAAATGCGTCAAAGTACGAGGAGGTTTGGTGGTACTTACCGGCTCTCCTGTCTCTGCTGGTCTCTGAAATCGGCGAACGCGGTTGAATCTGTGTACGAAGGCCATCGCTGCTGACTGCTGCTGCTCTTTTTCTCGCTTTGCACTGTGATCTCGTGAAGGTGTAGATGACAATGAGGATGTATTTTCCCCCGTGGTCTATATTATAGACTACCCCTAGCCTTCGTTTCCCGAGTCAATCTTCTTTATCCCGTGACTTTGTCACTTTATCCGATCAGTCCATTCTATCCCGTCTTTCTTATCGAGAGATTGTCTGCAATCTTTCCAGACATTTTCATCCAATCTCTCGAGGGGGCATATCATTCCCATACTGGGGCAACTTTGTATCAGTTCATCTTATCTTCTTTGAAACAACGCGACAAGTCGCATTGTCTCAAAGAGGGGCAAAATGTAGACACCTAAAATTGTCCAGTTTAATTATCTAAGCCTAATTCTTCTATTAATTAAATAAATCTTTATTTATTTAATTAATTCATTTATCCTCTTCTAACCTTATTTCTCATTTAAATAAATAGATTTATTTATTTAAATTATCCTTTTCCTAAATTAAATAAATATTTTATTTATTTAATTATCTCATTTCTTCTATTAATTAAATAAATTTTTATTTATTTAATTAATTCATTATCTTTTTCTATACATGACACATGTCATTCATCTCTTAATTCCTACACTACCTACCCCTTTCACTATTTTACTATTTCTTCTACCTACCCTCTAATCCTAGCCGACCTCCTTTTTACACCTCTCAATCTTATCCCTCCATTTCATATTGTGTCTTCTATTTAAGGAGATGCTTTCTTCATTATCAAACCCTAATCAATAATTCTAATGACTCAATGCCCTAATGATCTTTTTTGGCTACACTACGATCCTACTTGCAACCACATTCCGTTCTTTGTTGAGCTCTTGTGCACATAAAAATCTGAGAGCAAATATATCAAGCAAGATCAATGGAGATAGGAAGAATGGAGATCCAAACCCTATTGGACATGTGATGGTATAATCTTTGTGATTTCATTTGATTTGCATTGTCTTAGGTAATCTTCATATGTTATGGTGGATCTTTGTTAATTGTTAGGCTAGGGTTTGGTGGTTGAATTCATTTAGCCTTTCAATATTGTTATTATTGTTATCCATTTTCACCATACACAATTATTATTTCATATATTAATATATGATAAATATGTTATAGATTAACATTATATATAAATATAACTATTAAAATATATTATTAGTATTTTCATTAGGGGTCGTGTGGTGTTCTGAGGGGCATATGGTGTTGTAAGGGGCCATATGGTGTTTCGAGGGGTCACATGTTGTTGTTAGGTGTCATATGGGGTCATAAGGGGAAACACGTGTTAGAACAACATATGACCCCTTAGGACACCATATGGACATCATATGGTTCTCTAGGGTAATATGGTGTCTTGATAGGCCATATGGTGTCCTAAGGGGTCATATGGTGTTGTTAGAGGTCATATTTTGTCCTAAGGACCCACACGTGTTAGAAAAACATATGACCACTTAGTAATATCATGTACTAGGATGTTAAAAGGGGTGATGTGGTGTCTCAAGGGCCCACACGTGTGTTAAAACAAAATACGACCCTTTAGGACACCATATGATTGGGTTAATGTCCTGTACAAGGATGTTAAAAGGGGTCACATGGTGTTGTTAAGGGTCATATGGTGTCCTAAGGGCCCACACATGTGTTATAACACCATATGACCCATTAGGACATCATATTTCCCTAAGGGGTCATATGGTATCATAAGGGGTCATGTAGTGTACTAGGATGTTGAAAGGGGTCATATGGTGTCCTAAGGGGTCATACGGTGTCGTTAGGGGTCATATGAGGTCCTAAGGACCCACACATGTGTTAGAACACAATATGACCCCTTAGGACACCATATGGCCCCTTAAGACACCGTATGACCTATTATGACATAGTATTGTCCTAAGGGGTTATATGGTGTCATAAGTGGTCATGTCGTGTACTAGAATGTTAAAAGGGGTCATATGGTGTCCTAAGGGGTCATTAGGACATCATATTGTCGTAAGGGGTCATTAGGAAATCATATTGTTCTAAGGGGTCATATGGTGTCATAAGGGGTCATGTCATGTACTACAATGTTAAAAGGGGTCATATGGTGTCCTAAGGGGTCATATGGTATCATTAGGGGTCATATGGGGTCATTAGGGGCCCTAAAGCCCCACACATGTGTTAGAACACCATATGACCCCTTAGGAAACCATGTGACCCCTTATGACACCATATGACCCATTAGAACATCATATTGTCCTAAGGGGTCATATGGTGTCATAAGGGGTTAGGTCATGTACTAGGATGTTAAAATGGGTCATATGGTGTCCTATGAAATCATACATGTGTTAGGACACCATATGACCCCTTATGACACCATATGATCCCTCAGGACACCATATGACCCATTAGGACATCATATTATCCTAAAGGGTCATATGTTGTCATAAGGGGTCGTGTCATGTACTAAGATGTTAAAAGGGGTCATATGGTGTCCTAAGGGGTCATAGTGTGTCGTTAGGTGTCATATGGAGTCCTAAGGGTCCACACATGTCCCAGAACACCATATTCAACCCCTTAGGACACCATATGACCCCTTAAGACACCATAAGACCTCTTAGAATATCATATTGTCCTAAGGGGTCAAATGGTGTCATAAGGGGTCATGTCATGTACTAGAATGTTAAAAGGGGTCATATTGTGTCCTAAGGGGTCACAAAACACCATATGACCCCTTAGGACACCTTATGACCCCTTATGCCACCATATGGTGTCCTAAGGGGTCATATGGTGTCACAAGGGATCATTTCATGTACTAGGATGTTAAAAGGGGTCATATGGTGTCCTAAGGGGTCATAGGACACCATATGACCCTTTTGGACATCATATTGTCCTAAGGGATCATATGGTCTCATAAGGGGTCATGTCATGTACTAGAATGTTAAAAGGGGACATATGGTGTCCTAAGGGGTTATACAGTGTCGTTAGGGGTTATATGTGGTCCTAAGGGCCAACACATGAGTTAGGACATCATATGACCCCTTACGACATCATATGACCCCTTAGGACATCATATTGTCCTAAGGGGTCATATGTTGTCATAAGGGGTCATGTCATGTACTAGGATGTTAAAAGGGGTCATATGGTGTCGCTAGGGGTCATATGGGGTCCTAAGGGTCTACACATGTGTTAGAACACCATATTCAACCCCTTAGGACACCATTTGACCCCTTAGAACACCATATGACCCCGTAGAACATCATATTGTCCTAAGGGGTCAAATGGTATCATAAGGGGTCATGTTGTGTACTATTATGTTGAAAGGGGTCATATTTTGTCCTAAAGGGTATGTTAAAAGGGTCCATATGGTGTCCTAAGGGGTCATACGGTGTCGATAGGGGTCATATGGTGTCCAAAGGGGTCATACAATGTTACAAGGTGTCATGTCGTGTACTAGGATGCTAAAAGAGGTCATATGGTGTTGTAAGGAGTCAAAGGACACCATATGACCCCTAAGGACACCATATGGTGTCTTAAGGGGTCTTATGGTATTACAAGGGGTAATGCCATGTACTATATGTTAAAAAGGGTCATATGGTGCCCTGAGGGGTAATAGGACACTATATGACCCCTTAGGACACCATATGACCCCTAATGACTCCATATGGTGTTCTAAGGGTCATATGGTGTCATAAAGGGTCATGTCATGTACTAGGATGTTAAAATGGGTCATATGGTGTCCTAATGGGTCATAGGACACCATATGACCCTTAGGAAAACATATGACCCCTAACGACACCATATGGTGTCTTAAGGGGTCATATTGTGTCACAAGGGGTCATATCTAGTACTATGATGTTAAAAGTGGTGAAATGGTATCCTAAGGGGTCATAGGACACCATATGACCCCTTAGGACACCACATTACCTCTAAGGACACCATATGGTGTCCTAAGGCGTCATGTGGTGTCACAAGGGGTCATCTCATGTACTAGGATGTTAAAAGGGGTCATAGGACACCATATGACCCCTAATGACACCATATGGTGTCACAAGGGGTCATGTCAAGTAATAAGATGTTAAAAGGGGTCATATGATGTCTTAGGGGGTCATAGGACACCATATGACCCCTTAGGACAACATATGACCCATAACGACACCATATGGTGTCCTAAGGGGTCATGTCGTGTACTAGGATGTTAAAAGACTTCATATGGTGTCCTAAGGTGTCATAGGATACCATATGACCCGTTGAAATAACATATGACCCCTAATGACATAATATGGTGTCCTAAGGGTTCATATTGTGTCACAAGGGGTCATGCCATGTACTATGATGTTAAAAGGGGTCATATGGTGTCCTAAGGGGTCATAGAACACCATATGACCCCTTAGGACAACATGTGACCCTTAGCGACACCATATGGTGTCCTAAGGGGTCATCTAGTGTCACAATGGGTCATGTCATGTACGAGGATGTTAAAAGGGGTCATATGGTGTTCTAAAGGGTCATAGGACACCATATGACCCATTCAGACATCATATTGTCCTAAGGGGTCATATGGTCTCATAAGGGGTAATGTTGTGTACTAGAATGTTAAAAGGGGACATATGGTGTCCTAAGGGGTCATATGATGTCTTTAGGGGTCATATGTGGTCCTAAGGACTAACACATGAGTTAGAACACCATATGACCCCTTATGACATCATATGACTCATTGGGACATCATATTGTCCTAAGGGGTCATATGTTGTCATAATGAGTCATGTCATGTACTAGGATGTAAAAAGGGTCCATATGGTGTCCTAAGGGGTCATATAGTGTCATTAGGGGTCATATGGGGTCCTAAGGGTCCACACATGTGTTAGAACACCATATTCAACACCTTAGGACACCATTTGACCCCTTAGAACACCATATGATCCCTTAGAACATCATATTGTCCTAAGGGATCAAATGGTGTCATAAGGAGTCATGTCATGTACTACTATGTTTAAAGGGGCCATATTGTGTCTTAAGGGGTTATAGAACACCATATGACCCCTTAAGATACCATATGAGCCCTAACGACACCATATGGTGTCCTAAGGGGTAATATGATGTCACAAGGTGTCATGTCGTGTACTAGGATGTTAAAAGGGGTCATATGGTGTTGTAAGGGGTCATAGTAAACCATATGATCCCTAAGGACACCATGGTGTCCTTAGGGGTCATATGGTGTTACAAGGGGTCATGTCGTGTACTATGATGTTAAAAGGGGTCATATGGTGTCCTAAGGGGTTCACCATATGACCCCTAACGATTCCATATGTTGTCCTAAGGGGTCATATGGTGTCATATGACCCCTTAGGACAACATATGGAATCGTTAGGGGTCATATGGTGAACCCCTTTGGACACCATATGGTTTCTTAAGGGATCATATTGTGTCACAAGGGGTCATGTCTAGTACTAGGATGTTAAAAGGGGTGAAATGGTATCCTAGGGGTCATAGGACACCATATGACCTCTTAAGACACCACATGACCTCTAAGGACACCATATGGTGTCCTAAGGGGTTTTGTGGTGTCAGAAGGGGTCATCTCATGTACTAAGATGTTAAAAGGGGTCATAGGACACCATATGATCCCTAACGACACCATATGGTGTCCTAAGGGGTCATATGGTGTCACAAGGGGTCATGTCATGTAATAGGATGTTAAAAGGGGTCATATGATGTCATATGGGTCATAGGACACCATATGAACCCTTAGGACAACATATGACCCATAATGATACCATATGGTGTCCTAAGGGGTTATCTTGTGTCACAAGGGGTCATGTCATGTACTAGGATGTTAAAAGGCTTCATATGGTGTCCTAAGGGGTCATAGGACACCATATGACCCATTAAAACAATATATGACCCCTAGTAACATAATATGGTGTCTTAAGGGTTCACATTGTGTCACAAGGGGTCATGTCATGTACTAGGATGTTAAAAGGGGTCATATGGTGTCCTGAGGGGTCATAGGACACCATATGACCCCTTAGGTCAACATGCGACCCCTAATGACACCATATGGTGTCCTAAGGGGTCATTTGGTATCACAGGGGTCATGTCATGTACTAGGATTTTAAAAGGGGTCACATAGTGTCGTAAGGGGTCATAGGACACCATATGAACCCTTAGGACATCATATTGTCTTAAGGGGTCATATGGTGTCATAAGGGGTCATGTCATGTACTAGGATGTTAAAAGGGGTCATATGGTATCCTAAGGGGTCATACACTATCATTAGGGATCATCTAGGGTTATGAGGGCCCACACATGTGTTAGAACACCATATAACCTCTTAGCACACCATATGACCTCTTAGGACATCATATTTTTCTAAGGGGTCATATGTTGTCATAAGGGGTCATGTCATGTACTAGGATGTTAAAAGGGGCTATATGGTGTCCTAAGGGGTTATAGGGTGTCGTTAGGGGTCATATGGGTCCTAAGGGTCCACACATGTGTCAGAACACCATATTCAACCCCTTAGGAGACCATTTGACCCCTTAGGACACCATATGACCTCTTATAACATCATATTGTCCTAAGGGGTCAAATGGTGTCATAGGGGGTCATGTCAAGTACTAGTATGTTAAAAGGGGTCATATTGTGTTTAAGGGGTGATAGAACACCATATGACCCCTTAGGACACCATATGACCCCTAACGATACCATATGGTGTCCTAAGCGGTCATATGGTGTCACAAGGTGTCATGTTGTGCACTAGAATGTTAAAAGGGGTCATATGGTGTCACAAGGGGTCATAGGACACCATATGACCCCTACCGACACCATATAGTGTCTTAAGCGGTGATATGGTGTTTACAAGGGGTGTTGTTGTGTACTAAGATGTTAAAAGGGGTCATATGTTGTCCTAAGGGGTCATAGGACACCATATGACCCCGTACCCCTTAGGACAACATATGGCCCCTTACAGCACCATATGGTGTTCTAAGGGGTCATAGGACACCATATGACCCCTAAAAACACCATATGGTGTCCTAAGGGGTCATATGATGTCACAATGGGTCATGTTGTGTACTAGGATGTTAAAAGGAGTCGTATGATGTCCTAAGGGGTCATAGGACACCATATGACCCCTAATGACACCATATGGTGTCCTAAGGAGTCATATGGTCTCACAAGAGGTCATGCCATGTACTTGGATGTTAAAATGGGTCATATGGTGTCCTAAGGGGTCATATACTATTACAAGGGCTCATGTCTTGTACTAGGATGTTAAAGGGGTCATATGATGTCCTAAGGGGTCATATGGTGTCACAAGGGGTTATGTCATGTACTAGGATGTTAAGAGGGGTCATATGGTATCTTAAGGGGTCATATGACACCAAATGACCCTTTAGCACATCATATGACTCCTAACGACACTAAATGGTGTCCTAAGGGGTCATATTGTGTCACAAGGGGTCATGTCATATACTAGGATGTTAAAAGGGGTTATATGGTGTTGTAAGGGGTCATAGGACACCATATGACCCCTTAGGACACCATTTGACCCCTAACAACACCATATGGTGTCCTAAGGGGTTATATGGTGTCAAAAGGGGTCATGCCATTTACTATGATGTTAAAAATGGTCATATGGTGTCCAAAGGGGTCATATGACACCATATGACCACTTAAGACACTATATGACCCCTAATGACACCATATGACTGCTTAGGACAACAAATAACCCCTAACGACACCATATGGTGTCTTGAGGGGTCATATTGTGTCACAATTGGTCATGTCATGTACTAGGATGCTAAAAGGGGTCATATGGTGTTCTAAGGGGTCATAAAACATATAATTCCTTATAACACCATATGATCCCTTAGAACACCATATGACCCCTAAGGACACCATATGGTGTCCCAAGGGGTCATATGGTGTCCTATGACCCCTTAGGACTCCATATGACCATTTAAGACACCATATGACCCCCAACGACACCATATGACCCCTAATGATACCATATGGTGTCCTAAGGGGTCATATGGTATCATATGACCCCTAAGGACACCATATGGTGTCCTAAGGGGTCATATGATACCATATGACCCCTAAGGACACCATATGGTGTCCTAAGAGGTCATATGGTTTTACAAGGGGTCACATCATGTACTAGGATGTTAAAAGGGGTTATATGGTGTCCTAGGGGGTCATATGGTGTCAAAAGGGGTCATGTCATGTACTAGGATGTTAAAAGGGATCATATGGTGTCCTAAGGGGTCATAGGACACCACATGACCCGTTAGGACACCATATGACCCCTTATGACAACATATGGTGTCCTAAGGGATCATAGGACACCACATACCCATTTGGACATGATATTACCCCTTATGACAACATATGGTGTCCTAAGGGCTTATATGGTGTCACAAGGGGTTATGCCATCTTCTAGGATTTTAAAAGGGGTCATATGGTGTCTCTCTCCCTCTCTCTCTCTCTCTCTCTCTCTCTCTATCTCTCCCCTTCCCCCCCGCACTCTCATTCTCTCATTCTCTCTCTCTTTCTTCCTCTCCCCTTCTCTCTCTCTCTCTATCTCCCCTTCCCCCCTCTCTCCCACTCTCTCTCCCTTTCCCCTTCCCCCCCTCTATCTCATTTTCTCCTTCTCCCCTCCCCATCTCTCTCTCGCTATTCCTCTCTCTGTATGCCTCAAGTATCTCTACCACTTTTCCTCTATGTAAACAAATTGGATATTGGATATTAATTCGATATCTTATTTGTTTCCATTAGGGCACCAACATTCAAAAAAATGTGCGCCAACGAGAATTTTGGTAGTATAAGAAAAGTATGTATAAAAATCATATATCTGATTTTTGTACCACACAAAATAGGTTTGTGGGACATTTTGTGCATTCCAACAGCCCACACATTCATGTTGCAGGCGACTATAACAAGTTTTCATACAAATAGTGATAAAATTATGCTTTTGAGAGATTTGTGTAGACAAATTTGTCATTGTCAATCATTTAGGAGCATCTTTATGGAGGTATAATGGCGAGCAATAGTTGCCGAAAGCATAAACATAAAAAAAAGATTTAAAATGATCATATTGAAGTATATAAACAAAGAGATAGAGAATGTCATAGGAGGAGAAGACAAGGTACACCAAATATTGGTGAAGCCTTTGCAAATGATACTTCAAGTGAAGAGGAAATTGAATTTGAAAATGTAGATTTTGATATTGGAAATGTTGAACATGATATTCAAATTGGGAATGACAATATTGTTGGCATTGAATTTTTCGTTGATGTCAACATGGGTGTGTGCAAGGCTAAGTTGATGAAGCTACAGAGATACATACTAGACACCCATTGGATGAAGATGTAACTAGCATGCAGAGTTGATTGATGTCATCAGTTAAGAAGTTGCAATGGTTACAGTGATGCAAGATGATGAGGTCTCAAAGGAAGATTAGATTGGATCATATGGTGCTGCATCTAGATGGTAGAGCTATGTGGGTTGAATGTATATACATGGAGGTTTCATAGTGTTAATGGTCTCAAAGAAGATTGAGAGGACAATGAAGTCTGCTATTGGACCTCAAGTTATTAGAGGACTAAGGCCATAGAGATGTGATGTCATGGGGCAAACATGATTGATGAAGAGCATAATTGTTGTTGCAGCATTATATAACACACCGTGTTATACAGACAAGGAGATACATGAGGACTGCATGAAGTGTGTCATTAGGACATGAAAATGGACAAGGAGGATACATGCAATTGTGTTGGAGATGTATTGGGAAATCTAGTCCGATTCAAAAAGTTAGCTGTAGTTGTGTATAACACTTTATCTTATTCGCATGCAGTTACAGGGAGTATCAGTCACAGTTGTCAATAACATGTAGGTTATTGCTATGAAGTTACAAGTTGAGAAATGCTAAAAATCCCTTTTTTTGGCATGACTGTTTTTTTGTCTCAACGACATCATCTATTTTAATGTGACTTGATCTATCATTGTGACCCTTTTTAGGCTATGCAGTCATTTATATGCTATATCGACAAAGTCTCTTTTTCGGTGAGATGGAGTGGATGTTTGGCCAACATGTCTTGATTTTGGTGTAAGTTTGCCTTTTGGAAAGACCCTTTCTCCCTTTGGATGCCCCTTTGTGTTACATCAAAATATTGTCTTTCGATGAGATGGTTTCCTGGTATTGGCGACAAGTTAAATGAGAGCCAAAAGTTCTTGTGGGGTAACACCAAACTATGATGGAGAAGTGAATAATACAATAGGTTATGTTTCCCACTATCCCACGACGTATTATACAAGAGTAAGATAACCTTGTAGGATAACATGAAGGTAGATGCGTGAGGTTATCCTGCCATCCCGCGGTGTGTTATTCACAAGTAATATAACCTTGCGAGGTAACACTTAATAAAGGAAAACAATGCACCCCCGCTATCCTGCACCATGCAATGTGAGTGTATAATGATCTCATGGGGTAACTCAAGGAGAAAGGAAAGATTTCTCCCACCATCCTGTGCCAAGGAAAACTTGAGAAAGATGGTCTCGCGAGCTAAGAAGGTAAAGTGAAGAACAATGCATCTCGCCAACTTGCATAGGTAAGAAGGCCTTCAACAAAATGATGGGGGATAATGAAAGCGATAGGAGTTTTATCCTGCCAGCCCACAAGAAGGAAGGTTTGGTTGTTTTGTGACGCGTATGACACATGTGTTATGTGACTTGTGAAACACATTGTGCAACCCACAAATCGAACGTGGATTTATCTCACATGTGGACCCTTTTGTGTGCAGATGATTATGTAGATGGGTCCCACCATTCATCAAGTTGAAGAGTGACATGTGGATGCTTTGTGGGAAAAATGTCTAATTGATTTTTAAAGTCAAGAGCACACATATCGAAAGAAAATCATTCAGTCAGAATAGAAACAAGATCTGAAATAAATGCTGAATAAAATTACAGCTGAAAATATATTTTCCAAAATGGGGTGGTGTGCTCGAGACAAAGAGTTGTCAAAAGAATACAAATATTGTTGAAAGAAGGTATTTAATTCAGATAACTGTCAGACAAAATGAATAGACAAGGAAAATCATTTAGTAGCTCGAGAAACTCAGAAAGATGATATCACCGCCATGAAAAAGATTTGAAATACCTCCAGTTGACAAGACATCATAACTGCAGTTAGGTGAAGATTATTAAATTACCCGTATTCCTCTATTTAATTAAATCCAATTTAATTAAATTACCCATATTCCTCTATTTAATTAAGTAAATTACTCAATTAAATTCATTATACCATTTAATGAATAAATCATTTTATTCAATTAAATCCCTTCTATCCACTTTTAATTAAATTCAAATTTAATTAAATAGTTATCCTAAATTGAATAAATCTAATTTATTTAATTTCCCCAAATTGCAACCAAATTGAATGAAATTCATTTAATTCAATTAAATCCTATTATCCCTCCATCCACTTGCAAAATCCTACATCTCCCACTTGCTTCCTAACCTCTTCCTAAATCCCTTCTAGACTCTTCTAATCACTTCTAATTAGCCTAACCCATCTTCTAAACTTTGTCACATCCCTAAGCAAAGGGAGATCACTTCTCAAAACCTCAAAGTCTTTGATAACCATTAAAGGCTTCAAGTCTTCAACCACTTAATTCCCCAAAGTCTTCATAACCATTAATGGTTAACTCAAACCCTCTTATATGGTTAAAGAATTTATTTAAACTCAACCTTCATCCAACCCAAGGGTCTCATCAAGCCTTTAATGCTTTGACCATGATTATCTCTTAATCATTTGCACAAAGGTTTATCCTTGGATTAACTCTTAATCCATTGGGTAAGCCTAACTTAAGCTTAACCCTTACCCTCTAGATAACCATAAGGTATTCTTAGGCATTTAATGCCTCCAACCCCTTCTCTCAACCCAACCCTATGTTGACACTTGTCACCATTTCATTGGTGCCAATTGCAAACATGGATCCCCAACTTTCAAACTCAACCCTTGATTAAACCATTTAATCCTGACCATCCATTGCCCTATTTTTGCTATAAATAGAGCTCTCATTCCTCCATTTTCATGATCCAAATTTGTAGTATCACACTTATGCTCAAATACATTCAAGCTTTCATATATGCTCATCATTTTAGCCTCTCTTTTAAATAGGAATTAGTCTAAATATGCATGTTTAGAATACTTTCTTTATCATTTGGCTCAATCATAGACTAAATATATCATGTTAGGATAGTATTTATACTAACCTTGTCATCTTATCATCTAGTTTATTGCATTTCTAGAATCATGCATAGTTTAGGATGCATTTCATTCTAAAATCTATCAAAGCATCCCTCATTCTTGCATTTGCCATCCCTAAACCAGTTTTCTCAGTGATTAGAGAGCAAAAATATTGGTTGGAGGGACATTGTGAGATAGAGAACCATGGGACCAACCTTGGGAAGCTGAGTTATACTTCATGACTCCATAGCTTGCACCAAGAAGTCCTGTGTGTGTGTGTGGACAAGTCTTTTGGAAAATTTTCACATATTGAGTTCTATCAACCCGCTTTTCCCGCATACATTTTTGGTGCCCACCTTGGGGCCCGACCCCATATATCTAATCGGTTTTTAAATTTAACCACTTTTGCAGGCACGCGAGAACAATGAATTAGCGTGTTAAGTTCACTGTTTAGCGCATCTGGTAAACAACATAGCACATCCGGTCCACTGTTCAGCGCGTGGAGTCCATCATCTAGTGCGTGAAGTCTATACATTAACACATCAAATCACCAATTTCTTGTAGGTCTCGGCGTGGGAGAAAACTAGAGTAGCGCTTTTGGCCCACAAAGTAGCGCATCCAGAAAACAGTGTAGCGTGTTGAGACTTTCTTTTAGCGCATCGAGGGTATATTGTAGTGCATACAGTCTATTCTGTAGCACGTCGCAGACAAAATATAATTTGTAACCAAAAGATAAAAAAATTAGGCTTGTAAAGCCCACCATAATGATTTGATTTTTTTCTGCTAATTGATTGTGTGTAGGTTTTGACATTTTATGCAGGAACAAAGGGGACCAGTCTAGTTTTCTTTGCTTTCTTTCAAAGTTAGTAAAAAGAATTCATCTTTCTTTATTGCATGTTAAAAAGAACAACAAAGCAAACCTTTCATTCCTGCAAGTTAGCAAAAACAATTCATTTGGAAGCTCTAAAAAGAACAAGCAAATTTACTTTTTGCAAAAGCTTAAAACGAACCTCACTTTCCTTTGGTGTCTAAAAGGATTCACTTCATTTTTGCAAAGTAAAAGAACCTCATTTTCATTTTGTGCAAAGAAAAGAGGGAAAGTTTTCCCCCATCGATTTTCATTTTGCTGACCAAACATCACGATTTACTTTGTTGACCAGGCTTATTTTTCAAAGGTTTTTGGAAATACACACTTTGCTATGAAGGGTTAAAAAGAACACCATGCTTGTTGGAGCAACATCTCCAAATAGAAGTTAGAAAATCATTGTCTTGAAGGCTAAAAAGAACAACTTGATTGCTTTGTCTCAAAAGTGAAAGGAATATGCTCTCCCCTTAACTGGGTGATCAAAAATCCAGACCACTCTTACAGCTTTCTGTATTTCAAACATTTACATCCTTTAGTAGGCCTACCTTTCCGAAGAGTTGGAATCAACTCTTAAAGCCGTTTATGGTCAGTGTGAAGGGAATGACCTAAGTGGGGAACAACTTTGATGCCAAGAATTCCAACCCACTATAATCAAATGTGGAAAGTGATGAAAGTTTTTTTCAATGGTTAATCGCAGTGATTAGCCTTCCCCCAGTATCCTCGAGATACGTAAAGCCTTTGTTCTAAAGGTTGGGAAGCCTCCTGAGGGAGTTTATCACTGACGGCCAAATGGGAAGCCTGATTACAAACCATAGAAATAGAAGTTTTGAACCGAGTCAGTAACCAGATATTTATAATATCATAGTGCAAGGGTGGGGAAGAATCCGCCCCCAAGATTACTCACCATATATCTCCCAAGATAACTACTCAACTATGAAGCGATTCACTTTGAGTTAATTTCTGGCAAAAGGCAAAAAAACGGGCGCCCTTTAGGGGGTGACATGGCTTTTTGAGCTGACAGAGTATCGAGACTAGTGGGCTATGATGTTATTTATGACCCTTGACTAAAGAGTCTTTCAAAAGTGTATTATTCGTATCCAAACCTGTTAAAACATTGGGGATTTGAACACATCCTTGCAGAACATACACTTTTTGTTAGATTAGGCAAAATGGTTGTGCTTTTTGTGCGATGCTTGCATTTACTACTTCAGAAAATCATCTATCAAACTTGAAAAGTTCATAACAAAAATTCAAAATTCACAAACAAACCAACCGAAGGAAAAATCAAGGCAGTTTAGCGCATAAGAGCAACTTCTTAGCGCGTGAGGTATTTTTGTTAGCACATCCAACCATCAAGTTAGCGCATCAGTTCTAAACAGTAGTGTTTTATCTTAAAATCAAAACAGTGTCAAAACATTTAGCGCATCAGAAAAACAGTCTAGCGCGTGGAAACAACAGCTTAGCACGTGGAAACCAAACATTAGCGCATAAAGTTCAACAGTTAGCATGTGACAAGCCCAGGGTAGCGCATGACCTTTAAACAGCTAGAGAACAATTTTTTTGAATAGTCAAAACTTTAGCACATGTCTGGGGGCAGCCTAGCGCGCGTGGTCATCATTTTAGCATGTGGAGTCATTTCAGTAGCGCATGTGGTCTCTGTTCTAGCATGTGATCAAAAACATAAAAACAGAGGGCAAAACCGTGAGGAATTTGAAATTTTTTGAAAACATTTTCAAAAGCCTCTCATTACCAACATCATTTTTCATCAAAGCAGAGTGACAAAAACAAACCGTTAAAGCTATTTCTTGAGCTAAATTTGTGTCAAAACAAACGTTGTCAAAATCCTAAATGAATCGTGCGATAAAACATGTCTCTCTTATCATAATCCGGAAACCTCATCATCCGTATCAACCGAATCCTTTACCATCTTACGGATTTTATCTCAAAAACATTTGTTTAAAATTTTCAAGTTGTCAAATCAAGTTTCCATATCGGGAGGCTTGTATCCATATCATTTGACACGCTTTGTCGTGAAGGGGCATCTAAACCTTCATTTTGATAAAAGTAAGATTTGAAATTTTCCAAACAAGATCAACTAAATCCAAACAAATCAAAGGAAGCCATTGATCACTCATGCATGACTAATCCCCATATTCTGAGAAGAAAGAACCTTTATCGTAACATCACGTTGAAGAAACAACAACCTAGTTTTTCCAAGTTCATCAAGAGAAATAAGTTTTTATACATCAATCATCAACTCTTCAAATCTCATTGGATATTCCTTCATCACGTCAAACATTATATCCAAAACAAATCCAACGAATTTGACAAAGAACCCTTAAAGACAAGAGCCTACTATCAAAAGTCCGCTTTTAATCAAATCATAAACCGCGAAGGAAAAATCAATCCAGCATTCTTGCCTGACGAGTGCATCACTTATAACTCATCTCAACCAGAACCACCCACCCCCGAGCAACACATCGAAGAGGATTTTGTCCCCTTCATCACTGAAAGTTTCTACTAAAATGCCTGTTACTCGCTCTCAAAGAAACCAACAAAGTGAGACACACACAGAGTCTAGTATGAATCGAAGATTGTCAAATCCTTTTGAAGTTCCACACTTGGAAGAGACTGAAATTTCTGAAGCACTTCTTCAGGAATGTCAGGAAAACCCTTCATTCCAAAAACTTGTAGAAAGGCTTATGGAAAAAGACAAAGAAAAGTATCTGCTCATGCTCACAAGTAAAGGCGTTAAACTTCTTGAAGATTTAGACACAAACATCTTTGGAGCCGGATCTCGACAATATGAATATCAAGAACAACAAAGAGAAGAAGAAACTCGTAACTTTGAACAACACATACTTGAGCAACATATTCCAGAACAACGTATATCAGAAATGCGTATACCTGAGCTAGAAACTCCAGAGCAAAATATACCATTTACCACACCTTTTCAGCTGAGAACTAATACAAGGGAAGAACTTTTCCCTCGACAAGATAATGCGCCTTTGGTTGCTTTTACTCAACAAATGCAAATGTTACAAAGGCAAATACAAGATATGCAACAAGGGACAATAGTGCGGTACTCTTTAAACGAAATCTGTCCTTATCCATTTGACAGGAGATTGAACATGGTGCCTTTTCCTCCAAACTCAGATGTTCCCAAATTTGATAAATATGATGGAAAAAGTGATCCCCGAGATCAGGTTCGAGAATTTTGCACAACGAGTCTTGAATTTTCTCATGATGACACCTATCTGATGAGGTTATTCCCAAGAACCCTAGGAGGGCAAACAATGGAATGGTTATCCAAAATTACACCACCTGTCAGATCATTTGATGAATTGGTTAACAAATTCATAACCCAGTATTCCTATAACATCCAACACGCCATAACCATGCTAGATGTCTGTAATACCAAACAAAAGAACAATGAAACATTCATGATGTTCCTTCAACGCTGGCGACGTATGGTATCACGATACCCTCGAGATATTCCCGAAAAGGAGAAAATGGAAATCTTCATCGATAACTTGAATGGTGAAATGAGTTACAGACTAAAACTTCAATGCATACCATCTTTCACTAAATTGATTGAAAATGGCATTCAAGTAGAGGAAGCATGTGTCAAAAAGGGAACACTCAAATTCTACAAGGAAGGAACAAACTCATCAAACTACAATAACTAGAACAACACCAACTTTGACAAATCTCGATTTTGGACTCGAAACAAAAATGAAGGCAACAATGAATCAGATGATCCCAAATCTAAGCAACCAGTGCTTGCATTATCTGGAAATCCTCAAAATACGAAAAATCCTAAAAATGCTAATCCAAATGCTAACACATATGCACCAAACACCGATCAAGGACAACTCAACACAAACAACACCAACGATACTTAGAGCAAAAACATGAATCCAGGACCGAACAACAATTCACGCAACAACACGAACAATTTCCAAAAGCGTATCTTCACACCACTCGGGCAATCATTAGAATTAGCATTCAGAGAACTTTTGGCAAACAAGATTCTTTCTTTGCCTCCAATCAGCAACTATGAACCCCAAATCAAACCACCTTGGTGGAATGATTCACACTATTGTGATTTCCATCGTAACAAGGGTCATCGGATGAACGATTGCATGAGATTGAAACACATGGTACAGGACATGATCGATCGAGGTGACTTAATGGTAGATGGTCTCAAAACAAATGGTGATCACGGAGCCTTTAAAAATCCTCTCCCAAATTACAACAAAGATGGCACCTCAACCTCGGATGATACACGCGGAGCTCGTATCAACCATATCTACAACAACACCATAAATCACATATCAGCCGAAGATCATCAAGTAAATGTCATCACCATTCGAGATCGGCGTGATCATGAATCTGTCAATGTAACAACCCGAACTCAGAAATGTGTCTTGAAAGGACATACTGCACCTACAACTACTACGCCAAAAATCCAATATGACTTGGTTAGCCAACTATGCAAAACTCCAGCTCAGATATCTATACTAGAATTGTTGAAACTATCACCAAAGCACAAAGACATATTGGAACAAGCGCTATTGGAAACCAATGTACCTCAAAATTTGGATACAGATAGATTTCAAGCCATGGTCGCCCATATGACAGGACCCCATAACCTCACCTTCTCAGAGCATGACAATACTTCCTTGAGTCATCCGCATAATACTCCTCTCCATATTGAAGTCATTGTTTGCAAACACGGAGTAAAAAGAGTCTTAATAGATGGAGGAGCCAGACTTAATATATGTAGTTTAAAGCTTATCCATGCATTAGGCTTCTCAGAAGAGTCTATTAATCCCTGCAAGAAGATTAACATAAAAGCATATGATGATGAGGAAAGGTCCTCTAAAGGAACTGTGATATTACCTATTCAAGTGGGACCAGTGCAAAAAGATACTATATGTCAAGTCTTAGACGTAGATCTCACCTACAATATTTTGTTAGGGTGACCTTGGATACATGAAATGCAAGCAGTACCTTCTATGTATCACCAGTGTGTCAAATTTCCTTATGATGGACAAGAAATCTCCATATCTGCTGATCACAATCCATTTCAACATTGCAACGCAATGGGGGCAGCCCAAGACAGTTTGGTTCCTCATAATAGAGAAAAGCAACAATCTTTAACATCAGGTCTACAAACAACAATGCCCAACTCCTTATCTCGAGATTTCAAACAGAAAATGCAAATCAAAGACCAAGGTATGGGAGAATACTCTTTGGAGCCTTTATGTTTGGCCAAATTACCAACATCACCTAGATCTCATAGATTGCCTACTACATCAACACATCTGGCCACTCAGCCCATCACCAAATTTGATGGTACCTTCATCCAATTGGGTACTCTAGCACATGAATCAGAAGACAAGGATGTTCTTAGCTGGTTATACAAAGATGAGGAAGAAGATAATAGAGCAGCCGCTCTGGACATTGTTCTACCAACACACCTATATGGAAAAGGATACTTAATCATGCAGCAAATGGGATATGATGGTAGAGGACCTATTAGGAAATGCAAAGAAGGAGTCACTGAACCTATAGATCTTCCTTCACAACCTAGTAGAAACAAAGCAGGATTGGGTTGTAAGCTCACTTTCCTATTGAAAAAGCTGCCCAACATAACTACAAAACCTCAATGGAAAGTAAAGAAGAAGTACAAAGAAGAATCCTGGTAGGAAGCACTCTTTGAATCAGTAGAAACAATCCGCAAGGCACGGTAACGTCAAGATCAGAAGTTACATCAGGGAAGACTTCTAAGTCATAAGAAGGCCATATCTGCAGCAGTAGCTCATATTCCAACACCAATATCTCAAGAACAAATCATCTCATCTCCAGATACCATTATTCCTCCCCGAGGAAGCACAGTCTATGAACAAATATAGAAAGTAGAAGACAGATCTGACATAGAATCAACAAAAACTATCAAAATGGTATCCATCATCAAAGATTTGTTTTCACCATACAACATACCTGTTTACAGCACTGATAGAATCTGGGATGAGGCCTCTGAGACAGATTCCAATGAATATGAATGGGGTACCTGCTCCAATGCTATTACAGATATCCTTGATGATACTGATTCCATATCCCTTTCTCAAGAAGAACATAACGCAAAAGATAGACCTCTTGAATTTGGACCACAAAATATTTATGACGCCAAGGAAAGTGAATAGAAACATTATGAACAAGTCTATATGGAAGATAATACCATCAAAGACCTCAACAAAATCTTGGACTTCTTTAAAACCAAGAACAATCACACTGAAAACTCTGTCCTAACACTTACAGTTGCAGAGCTTGATCCACCCAACGATTCCTTACCGCTTGTCTTTCCTGACCTCATCGACTGGGATGAACCTGAAATCCATGATATACCAATTTTCCCAGATGATGAATCTATTATCCATTACCTATGTACTGTAAATCTAGAAATAGGCTCTACCAGTGAACAAAGTAATGATGTCTGCCAATCAGGGAGTGCCAAGTCTCTCAGTCGCAAAAATAAACCAAATAAAGGATCTGATGCTAAAAACCAATCAATGGCAGCTCTAGATCACAAAAAAGTAAAAATAAAGGACACATCTAAGGGTGAAAACCTTTTTAAGGCACCTAACGATGGGAGACTTGACACTCTTCCTGAACACTTTCATGAGCGATCACCCATATTGATTGAGCCCACTCAATCAATCAACATTGGTACCACAGAAGTAGTTAGAAACATATACCTTGCAGAATCTCTGACAGAGGAAGAAAGATCAACATTCATCATTTTCTTTAAAGAACAACAAATTAACTTTACTTGGTCATATGCTGATATGCCCGGAGTAGATCCACACTTAATCATGCATCACTTGTCCATTTCTACAGGAGTTAAACCAGTCAAGCAAAAGCTACGAAAGATGAATCCACAAGTGGCACTCATGGTCAAAACCGAACTAAAGAAACTATTAGATGTCGGATTCATCTGACCCATTGACTATGCAGAATGGATTTCTAACATTGTTCCAATCTCAAAACTAGATGGTAGTGTCAGAATATGCACTGACTTCAGAGACGTCAACAAAGCTTGTCCAAAGGACGACTTTCCTCTACCCAGTATCGACATAATTGTAGATCTCACAGCAGGCCATGCAATGCTCTCACTAATGGACGGTTTCTTAGGCTATAATCAAATCAAAATAGCTCCAGAAGATCAAGATAAAATTGCGTTCACTTGTCCTTGGGAAACGTACTATTGGAATGTTATGCCTTTTGGCTTAAAGAATGCAGGGGCCACTTATCAAAGAGCAATGACAACAATATTCCATGACATGATGCACACATTTATGGAAGACTATGTGGATGATTTACTAGCTAAATCCTTCACCAGAGCCGAACATCTCGGCATCCTAACAAAGATCTTTGATTGATTGGAGAAATTCCAAGTCAGTCTCAACCCTAAGAAGTGTGTCTTCGGGGTTACATCAGGCAAGTTACTAGGCTATATAGTCTCAGCTAAAGGTATTGAAGTAGATCCAGCAAAGGTACAAGCCATTATGGACATGCCACCACCAAAGAATATCAGTCAACTCAGATCTCTACAAGGACGACTTCAATCAATCAGGCGATTCATCGCTCAACTAGTCGATAAAAGTCTACCATTTAACCATTTACTACACAGAAATGTACCATTTAGATGGGAGACCAAGTGTGCAGAATCTTTTTACCAAATCAAATAGTACCTGATGAATCCACCAATTCTGGTACCACCAATCGCAGGAAAGCCTCTTATCCTATATATCTCAACAACTGATATATTGCTGGGGGCACTATTGGCACAAGATGATCAACAAGGAAAGGAACGAGCCATATATTACATCAACAGGACATTGAACGGCTATGAACTCAACTATACATTCATTGAAAAGGCTTGCCTAATAGTGGTCTTTGCATCTCAGAAGTTTCGACATTATATGCTAGCACACACCATTAAGCTAGTGGCAAAAATTGATCCTCTCAAATATCTACTCAGCAAGGCAGCTCTTACAGGCCGATTGGCTAAATGGGTAATGATTCTCAGTGAATTTGACATTCAATACACAGAAAGATGAGCCATTAAAGGACAAGCAATTGCAGATCAGCTAGCTGAAGCACCGCTACCAGGAAAACAAACCATGGAGATTGAATTTCTAGATAGGGACGTTCTTGCTCTTTCTAGCAAACAATGGACCCTATACTTTGACAGATCCTACACACAACATGGTTCAGGTGCTGGCATTCTATTCATCACTCTTGAAGGACACACTATACCAAGATCATATAGGCTTATGTTCCCATGCACAAATAATGTGGCTGAATATGAGGCATTGGTTATAGGCATCAAAATGACCGTAGAATGGAAAATCAAAGAGTTAAAAGTCTACGGAGACTCACAACTCATCGTCCATCAAATCAACAATGACTATCAGACAAAGGATGACAAGCTACTACCCTACAAGCAAATGGTGGATGACTTCAAATAGTATTTTGTGCACATCACCTTCGAGCAAATACCAAGATTGAACAACAAAGCAGTCGATGCAATGGCTACTATCGCTTCATTACTACAAATTCCAAAGCAATAGAGTCATTATGAGTTCCTGGTAGAGCAACTATTCTCCCCAGCCTATGACCACTCTGAATCCCATGTTATCTATGCCTTGACTAGTTCTGATTTTCCGTTATATGGACCAATATACGACTACCTCAAGAACAATATCTTACCAATTGACCAATCCCATAACCAAAAACATAACTTTATCCAACAAGCTGCCCGTTACACCCTTACCGCTGATACTTTGTATCGTCGAGGTCTAGATGGTACTCTTCTTCATTGCCTTGATCGTAATGATTCCGATTCTACTTTACACGAGCTTCACGAAGGTATTTGTGGAACACATGCAAGTGGTACTACTCTTGCTAAAAAGCTTCTATGGATGGGATACTACTGGCCTACAATGGAAAAAGACTCATATCACTTCACCAAGAAATGTCCTAAATGCCAGATCCATGGCAATCTGATACATGCACCAGCACAGGAACTGCAGCCATTTACAACATCCTGGCCCTTTTGTCAATGGGGACTAGACTTGGTTGGCAAAATTCATCCTTCATCTTCAAATGGACACAAGTTTATTATAACAACAACCAAATACTTTACCAAATGGATAGAAGTAGTTCCCATGACCACAGTGACTGGGAAACAAATTGGCTCTTTTATCCTAAATTATCTGATTTGCACATATGGTATTCCAAGTTCAATCATCACAGATAATGGAAGACCTTTCAAAAACCAAGATGTACAAGAACTATGTGAAAAATTCAAAATCCAACATCGGTTCTCTACACCATACTACCCACAAGGAAATGGTCAAGCAGAAGCATCTAACAAGACAATACTGAAAATCCTAAAGAAAACAATAAATGATGCAGGTAAAGATTGGCACGTCCAATTCAATCTAGCACTTTGGGCATACAGAACCAGCATCCGCACACCTACCAAAGCAACACCATACTCATTGGTATATGGATCCGAAGCCATTTTACCACTGGAAGTAGAAATCCCATCTCTCAGAGTCTCTTTGAAAGGTTTAATCCCAGATGAAGAGTATCGAGTTAACCAACTGCAAGAACTTGAACTATTAGATGAAAGACGTCAGCATGCTTACACTCATCTCAAAGCATATCAGCAACGTATGTGCAGGAGCTACAATCACAAGGTCATCCCTCGCAACTTCAAAGTTGGTGACCTAGTCCTCAAAGAAAATCCAAGAAATCAGCAGGATCGAGAAAAGAAAGGGAAATTTGAACCTAACTAGTTGGGTCCCTATGTCATCATATCAGTCTATGGATCAGGTGCCTATCAGCTAACAACTTCAGAAGGAGATGTGCTCGACGAACCAACTAACAACATCCATCTGAAGAAGTACTACACTTAAGTAGCCTAGTGCATAGAAAAAGCCAAAAAAACAAAAAAATCAAAAAATCCAGAAAAAACAAAAACACAAAGTACAATAAAAACAAATGGTGAAAACTTGGTAAACAGGCACTCTTGTGAAAGCATGGCTCCTCTATCTATCTCCATACCATTTTATCCATAAAAACACTATCAGCCATCGCCTGACACTTAGCACATATCCATTCAGGACACACTTAGCGTAGTCACTATCCTGGGTTATCCATATCTATCCTCTTACCACATTCCACCATGACTTGGACATCACTGTACATGATCATATCAAGAGGCACACTCAGCCAGGGGTATTAAATCATTCACAACTTGCAAACATTCAAGACATCAAAACTATATCAGAATTCAGAAACATTGCATCCAACATCCAAAACTAGGCTTCATCGCAAAACAAAACAAAAACAATCTTCACAGACATACCAAGGATGGATGATTTTCTGAAGTACTAAATGTTACATTATCGCATAAAAATCTTGACTATTTTTGCATTTTTGAACTTTTTAAATTATTGGATTCTCTTCCTTTTCTCACTAAATGCTTCAAAGCTAGAGATCATGGGGAACTTCCAATATTTTCTTAGTCTTCTGTCTGGGAAGCGATCACTTGTACTGTGTGAATACTTGCCTCGAGACGTGATACATCGAATATCACTGAAGGCCTGATTCCACTTCACACATACAAATGATTTAATCTTGTCTGTTTACGCAATACGCACTCAGTTCGTCTTGGTTCAATTATACCTTGACGCTTGTGCTATCTTGCAAAATCAAACATCATGTAAATTTTTCTCAAAACATCATGGTTCAATTATACCATTATGCTTGTATAAATTTTCAACATATCCTAAACAAATCAATGCTCAATGATGATACCTACAAAGAAAGCAGCCAACATATGGCTATATCGGATGGCAAATACAGAATAAGGATGCTACCAAAAACATAATTGCATATCATTTTAAAAATAGCTGCATATCATTTTACGATTAATTGCATATCATTTTCAAAATACATCTTATCAAATCATACATCTCATTTTCAAGATACATCTCACAACATATCAAATCATACATCTTATTTTCAAGATACATCTCACAGCATAGAAAAGCATACATCCTGCATCATACACTATATCATATATATCATCATACAGTAAAGAAATAACCCACATCCATATAAACACACCACATGATCAATGAAAATGGTGCCGTATATATATATATATATATCTCAAAAATGATCAAAATGTACAAAATGTATCAAGACTGTGTCCAGTACAAAGAATCCAAATGATAAAAAATACAACAGAGACCACGTCTCTCAAGTATGACTATCCCCTGACGGAGATGGTCTAGCTCCAGATGTCCTCGCCCTTGGATCTCCATGAGGGTCCTGTCTCGGTGGCCTTGTGACACCTCGTCTCTCAGACCGCAACCTAGTATCTCGAGATCGACTAGATCTTGACTGTGCAAAGCTCTGTACTCGACGATCCCTGGGTAGCGCCGCCTCATAGCCGCCGGTAGTACTCCACCTCCTGAGCTTTCAATGCCAGCTCTCTCAGGGTGTCTCTCATCGAACCACACGCTGCTGCTCTCTGCATACTAGATACTAGCTCCTCCACTTGCCCCCTCCGCTTTATCTTCGTATCTCGCTCAGTAGTCAACTGCGCAATCTACCTTTGATATGTCAACACCTGTGCCTGTAGCTGCTGTACAGTAACCTATAGGGTCCGAATCTGAGCATCCTTAATGTGACTAGGGACCCGAACCCATAGCGGTACCTGTGCTGGGGCAACCCCTCCCACTCTACCTATCCTCGGTGCTGGAGGTGGGAGCACATCCGTCCTCCTCCTCTGCGCTAGTCGCCTAGCCTCATCCGTGCCACCCACTGCAGCTAAAACCTCCCCCGCTCTCCCCTCTCCACCGGCTCCAATAGCCAATCCACCTCTCCCCTTTGTCTATCGTTGCCTGTCTCACCACTCTCTCCACACCTCTATCCCCTCTCCTCCCTCTATCTCCCCACCTCCCTCTGGCTCCTCTCCCTCGTCCTCCATCTCCTCCATCATCTCCATCATCATCATCACCTCCCTCTCCCTCCTCCTCATCATCATCAAAAGCTGGCCGCATCTCCTCAGGATCCGATATCCTGGCCACTGCTTGCGCAGCAAACAACCTGGCAAACTCATCAGTCATGCTCGTGTCCAGAATCTCTAGGGCATAATCCCATATCTGCCCTACCAACCCGACAAACTCCTCCACCGCCACTGCACTATCAATGGTTGGGCCCTAATCAGCTACATCCTGCCTCCGTCGTGCATATAGGCAAGCTCCCTGAGGAATACCCTGCTGGTGCCCAAACTGCCTCAAAACTCAGGTCACCACAAACCTCTCTATAACAAACGGGGTCCTCCTGATCAGGTGTCTCATCATAAAAACAAAGGGCATCTCCAGTCCATCCTCTGCCCACACCTCACAACCTGTATACGGTCGCCATGTGATCGTATCAATATCATCTAGTACTCTCCTCCAATGCTCTAGCTTGCCCAGCTTGCGCTGGATAACTAGACCCCTGTATCCATAAGCATATGCCGCTCCAACAGGCCTGTCTCTATCTGCTAATGGCCTCGCAACTGGAATGTGCTCTCAACACCATACCTATAACAATGTCACGCCAGCTGACAAACTGCCATAACTAAGGTATACCACCTCATGTAGGCCCCTGTATAGATGGGCCAACATAGCTGATCCCCATGAAAACCTCTGGCCCCATGTGACCATCTCCTCTAATACCAGCCCCCATTCCACAGAGAATCCCTTTGACCTGCAATCAGGACAAAGGAATCCACTAATAAACCCTGCTAGTACGGATGGCAGCGGTGCATAATCTAGGTCTAAAAACTCCTGCCACGGGATCTCATAACCACAGACTATCTCATCGTGGAAGATGCGACGCAGTGCCTCTGTACCACCCTCCTCTGACTGCTCATATGGTAGTAGTGCACCTACTACGGGAATGCGCAGGATCCTGTAACAGTCCTCTGGTGTGACTGTCATCTCTCCAGTAGCAAAATGAAAGGTGTTCGTGTCGCTGTGCCACCTCTCTGCAAGTGCTGTCAGTTGCCCCCAGTTCACAGTGAACTGAGGCATATCCAAAAGCAAAGTCAAACTGCATCTCTCAATGATATCAAGGTCAGCCTGCGACAACCGCGATATCAATGTCCACGGCCTCGAAAATCTCTCCCGCGACTGCACCACACCCAATCGCTCCTGTCAACAAGCAAAACAAATCCAATATCAGTTTCCACATCAAAACAAAGATATCAAAATCAAACTCACATCAACAACATGAAACAATTTGCTCATCTACATCAAGTTCAAAATCCTATCATTTCATATCAACTTGTAAAACAACTCAAGTTCTCAAAAACCATATCGAAACTTGTAACACAACTCAAGTCTCCACAATCACATAAACTTGTAACACAAATCAAGTTTCCCACCCATATCAGCTTGTAAAACAACTCAAGTTTCCAACCCATATCAGCTTGTAACACAAATCAAGCTTCACACATTGAACTTGAAACAACGTGCACAAATAAATCATATTTTGATCAACACAACACCTTGATATCTATACATAACTTGAAATATTGCAAATCAACACAAGTTATACCAACACTCATATTGGACAAATCCATAAATTCATGACAACACGACACAACAGATTCACAAATCTCTTCATCTTGCAAAATTTTTCCTGATGCACTAAAACAGACTCCTGCTGCGCTAAAATCCCCCCACACGCTAGGCTGTTTATCCTACACACTAATCTATTTCCCTTATGCGCTAGACCGACTCTACGCTCTAATCTTTTCCCCCCATGTGCCACCTAACCTACCCTATGCGCTAAAACCTATCCACGTGCTAACCTACACCTCGCTAGCGCTACCTTTGAGACCCTATGCGCTAGGTTTACCCTACGCGCTAAAACCCCTTACCCATGCGAACCCCTATGGCCCCTGTGCGTTAGGTCTACCCTACGCGCTACCCTGCTGACCTGAAGCGCTACCCTACGCTCGACATGCGCTATTTTAACTCAATGCGCAAACCTATATTTCCTATGCGCTACCCCATTTTTTTTCGGACGCACCCCTAAAAATCAGCTTGATGTGCTACTTAAAACTTCGTATGCGCTAATCTATGACTTGGATGCGCTAAAACGCTAAAACTGAATTTTAAAAATAAAAAAAGGACCAAAAATGACCAAATCAAAAATCAAAAGGTCAAAAGTATTGACTTACTGGTGGTCCATACGCTGCAGGTCTCCGGTACCTCCGAATGCGCTCAAAACGGTGTCTATGATACGGAATAGGCATTTTGACTTCAGACCAAATTCTCTTTCTCCAAAGTCAACAGGGCACAAATGAATCAAAACAAAGCCCTTTTCCCCTTTTATAGGAGGAAAATGAAATTAGGGTTAGCCAAACGAACTTGTAATATGGTCGCGGTCTCCCCTATACCTTACACAATGTACATTATCGGGAGATGAATCAATTTACACACATTTCACATAGACGAAATCCTACACACCACACACCACTCATCCAATTAAATAAAAAATTTTCAAAATATTGATTCATCTCCCGAGGGGGCATCACCATCAAATATCAAATCTGGGGCATCACCATCAAATATCAAATCTGGGGCATCACGCATCAAGTCAAATCTGGGGCACGACTTGTAAATCAAAAAAGCGACACAAAAAAATAAAATTGCATTTGATCATAAATCACGATAAAACATCATTTTTTTTGAAATAACATGTGCACACACGTCACTTCAAAGAGGGGCAAAATGACCATATCCCTAAATGAATATTTTATGTTCATTTCTCTATTTAATTAAATCCAATTTAATTAAATTACCCGTATTCCTCTATTTAATTAAGTAAATTACTCAATTAAATTCATTATACCATTTAATGAATAAATCATTTTATTCAATTAAATCCCTTCTATCCACTTTTAATTAAATTCAAATTTAATTAAATAGTTATCCTAAATTGAATAAATCTAATTTATTTAATTTCCCCAAATTGTAACCAAATTGAATGAAATTCATTTAATTCAATTAAATCCTATTATCCTTCCATCCACTTGCAAAATCCTACATCTCCCACTTGCTTCCTAACCCTTTCCTAAATCCCTTATAGACTCTTCTAATCGCTTCTAATTAGCCTAACCCATCTTCTAAACTTTGTCACATCCCTAAGCAAAGGGAGGTCACTTCTCAAAACCTCAAAGTCTTTGATAACCATTAAAGGCTTCAAGTCTTCAACCACTTAATTCCCCAAAGTCTTCATAACCATTAATGGTTAACTCAAACCCTCTTATATGGTTAAAGAATTTATTTAAACTCAACCTTCATCCAACCCAAGGGTCTCATCAAGCCTTTAATGCTTTGACCATGATTATCTCTCAATCATTTGCACAAAGGTTTATCCTTGGATTAACTCTTAATCCATTGGGTAAGCCTAACTTAAGCTTAACCCTTACCCTCTAGATAACCATAAGGTCTTCTCAGGCATTTAATGCCTCCAACCCCTTCTCTCAACCCAACCCTATGTTGACACTTGTCACCATTTCATTGGTGCCAATTACAAACATGGATCCCCAACTTTCAAACTCAACCCTTGATTAAACCATTTAATCCTGACCATCCATTGCCCTATTTTTGCTATAAATAGAGCTCTCATTCCTCCATTTTCATGATCCAAATTTGTAGTATCACACTTATGCTCAAATACATTCAAGCTTTCATATATGCTCATCATTTTAGCCTCTCTTTTAAATAGGAATTAGTCTAAATATGCATGTTTAGAATACTTTCTTTATCATTTGGCTCAATCATAGACTAAATATATCATGTTAGGATAGTATTTATATTAACCTTGTCATCTTATCATCTAGTTTATTGCATTTCTAGAATCATGCATAGTTTAGGATGCATTTCATTTTAAAATCTATCAAAGCATCCCTCGTTCTTGCATTTGCCATCCCTAAATCAGTTTGCTTAGTGATCTGAGAGCAAAAATATTGGTTGGAGGGACATTGTGAGATAGAGAACCATGGGACCAACCTTGGGAAGCTGAGTTATACTTCATGACTCCATAGCTTGCACCAAGAAGTCCTGTGTGTGTGTGTGGACAAGTCTTTTGGAGTATTTTCACATATTGAGTTCTATCGACCCGCTTTTCCCGCATACAATAGTAATCTAAATCCAAATATTATTCTGAATATGGAAGATGGTGCAATGAATGATGACATCCAATCACCCTGTAGAATATATTTATTAGGAGCATGAAAATATTTTTTTGAATATCTGCTTTGGAGGGAAAATCTTAGCTATATATAGATTACCACTAAGTGAAGTTAGTGTGTCATTGAAGAGTGGTTTTGGTGTGTGTGTGTTGTAGGTGTGCAGAAGAAGTAGCTCTGCAAAAAGAAGAGGTTACAAAGACCAAAAGGGAACAAAGAGAAAATAAGATGGTGTAGAAAAACATTTGACACATGTGTATATAACATGAGGTCGAGGCTGTCAATAACATTACAAAAAAGTTTATGTGCAAAGTAATCAAAAGGTGAAGAAGAAGTTAGTGGCACTTGAAGGTCGTAGAAGAGAGAAAAAATAGAGGATTGAGAAGGCAGAGGAAAGAAGAAAAGAAAGGTACAATTAAGAGGTGAAGAATGAGTGGACTGCAAGTGACTAAGTGAAGAAGCTCTGTAAAATAGAGGTAAAAGAACATATGAAAAAGTAAAAGGCTGCAGGTGCGCATAACATGATGCCTGTGCAAACATAACGCTGCAAAAGAGATTGCATGCAGAATGACTATAAAGTGAAGAGGAGATAAGTGGAAGCTAGAGGCAAAAGTAGAGATAGAAGAATGTAGTTGTGAAGAGCTGAAACCAATAACCAGAGAGTGCAAAGCCAAGGTAGATAACACAATGGGTTACATACACCATGATAAGTAGAGAAAGAAGATTGACTAAGTTGCAACTAGAGAGCAATGCGTAAACAAGAGTAGAGAATAAAAGGTTGGCAATAAGGGTTGATAGTAGAAGATAGAGTGCAAAGGATAGAGATTGAAAGCAGAGAAGAGTCAGGTCAATCTCAAGAGCAAAAAATATTGTGTTACAAAACTTCATTTGTAACAAGGTTGTTATTTGTATTTAAATAATTACTCATTGTAATCATCTGAGTGGGTGCTCAGATCAGGGGTTGGTGCCCATAAAAGTTGTAATCAATGATCTACTTGTGAGGCTAGATTGGAGCAGTAAACTCCAACAACATTTCTCACTAAGGTTTTTTCCCACCGTGGGTTTTCCTTGTATATCTTGTTTTATGGGTTTGTCTCTTATGTGTGTGTGTTGATTAGTTTAATATCTCTGCCCATAGCTTATTGATTTATGTTATTAGAGTTTAAATCATTTTGATAAGTTAAAGTTTTTGATTACCACTGATTCATCCCCCTCTTAGTGGTCCATTGTGTTCCTTCAAATGTTGAAATATATATAGAAAATGTTCAACATGATATTGAATTTACGAATCAAAATGTGGGAATTAAAAGTGAAAATGTGGGAATTGACAATGAAGGTGAAAATTTGGTTGTTGACATTGAAGGTGAAAATGGACAAATTGACATTGGAGGTGAAAATTTGGGAAATTTTGACATTGAAGGTGGAATTGTTCAACCAAGTGAACAATATGTAACATTGAATTACATGAGAAATGAAGACCCTCTTATGGAAAAAAGAAAAATTCCAAATTCAAGACCTTCAAGAACTCCAAAATGGTTACTTGAAATTGATGAGAACATTATTGCAAGAGGTCATTCGATTGCGGGCTACACAAATTTTCAACCACCAATATTTTAGCAATGCCATCTTTTTGTTCAATTGCTAAAGATGCAAAAGATGAGACCATTGCTAGCCAAATTGAAGATTTGTATGAATAAGAATATGGAGAAAAATTCTATTATTGTCAAAACTATTTTTAATGGTCTCAATTCTATTGGAAATAATAGAAAGGAAAAAGATAAGAGAGCCACTCGAAGAGTAATTACAACCTCCTTAGAAAGCCATCATTTGAGGAAGGCTCACTTTATGAGACAAACTTGTGATGATTTGAAGATAAATTGTAAAACTTTGGATAGAGCACTTGCAAGAAGAGAAAGAATCAATGATCCCCTTCAACATGATACATGGGATTTTGATGGGAGGCTTCCATGTGTTGATAAGAAGTTGACTGACAATGTGAAGGAATAAATTCAACATTTTTGGCACTCTAATTCTATAGTATCACCCAATTTAAAGGATGTTTTGAAGTTAAGAATAGACAACTGAGATTTTACACCGCATGCCAAACATTTCTTTGAATCAAGCCAAACAATGTTGTACAATTTTTTTTGTGAAACACATCCAACTTCAATGCAAATGTTGCAAAGGGCCTTTGAATCTTTGAAGCCATTTTATTGTGTGCCTCTTAAGATTCATAATACTTCTTGTTGAAAATACCATGTGAATTTTTCAATGTACCATGAAATTTTATGCTATATTCATTCTATGATGCATACTAATGATATGTTGCAGGAGTGCAGTGCAATGCAATTTTCAAGATCATTAAGAGACTTGCGAGATCTTTTTTTATAGAAATGATTGTTTGAATGAGAAGTGCTCACAATGTGGCGGGTTGTCAGATTTTGTTTCATATTTTCATGAGGGCAGTGAACATTAGTTTGAATAGAATATTGTTGAGAAAAAAAGATATGAGACAGTGAAATATACTTTGAAGAGTGGAGGTGAAGGTTCTAGATGTGAGTTGGTCTCTAGAGAAGTTAGTGTTGCTGATTCTATTTTGGATTTTAAGGAAAATATTTTCTACAAGTATGCAAGGCACACCCATAGGTCTCAATGGTTGGATCAATAGTTCAAGATGTTTAAGAACTCTTTTCTAATTGACACTCTTATATCAGTGGTAATTTTTGTAAAAAACTATACATTGAAACCACAAAATGAGGGACAAGCTCAGTATTACAATTCAATTTAGATTGCTATTTTTGTTCATATAACATATAGACATACCCTTGATAGTACAGAAGAGGATAGGAAGATAATCATGGAGTATCATTTTTATATGAGTGATGATAGATCTCACTCCTTCGAGTATGTGTTGTTTTGAGATTTTTTTTGAGTTCTTGTAGGAGAAAAGTATTGCAATAGATCAATATCTCATATGGTTAGATAACTGCATGGGTGAATTCAAGAATACTCATATGTTTTATTGGTTGATTAGAATACATGTAGAGAGGCATGTACCTCATATTTGGAGTTTTTTTAAGTAGGGCATGGGAAGGGGGAGCATGATGGAGCAGGTGCATGTTTGAAGAGGGCTCTAGTTAAGGAGCAATTGAGGATTTCAGGTGGAAAATTCTTTGATGCACGTTCTATTATTGATTGATGCAGTTCAACAATGTTATAGGGAGGGACTCTTGACTCAACAATGCGTAGATTCTTTTGGTTGGTTGAGGAGGGCATAATGGGAGACAAATTAGATTGTCAAACAATTAAAGAATATTCAAATATGCATTCATTTTGCAGCTCAGATGCAAGTACATGGACCATTTAGACACGAGAATCAGCCTGTTTTTGTTAGAGTTGTGTTCAGTGTGATTGGGATCAGTGCGAGTCAAGTGAGTGGGTTGATATGTGGGTTCCACAATATCTAACTCCTTTATCTCAAACAATATCCATATCAAATGATGACATGGAAAGTTCTATTGAGTATAACTGTCTTTCAAATCTTTTACAACTAGGAAATGTTTTTGCAATGGTTGCATCATAGGGGAATGAAGAGAGATCAGACTATCGGTTGGCATGGTGTATACAGGGAAAGTGGAAGCTAACACAATTGGTGATAGAAGATGATGGGTTCACGTATCCTATAGGTTCAGTTGTTGTTGTAGGAACTTGGTTGTGAACATACATGATTAGAAAGAATGGCATACCAACATTAGGAGACTACGAGAGACACAAAACCATTCTCATATATTTACACCTTATTATAGCTACAAATTTCAAGTTGTTGAAGCATCAAGAAAGACCAAAGACAAAAGAACTATGGACAATGATTAGTGCTGATCATGAAGCAATGATAGACACTCTTAAGAAAAGAGATGATCCTTTAGGCACACTTGAGTAGCAGGTCTTTATTATCTCTTAATTTTTTATCATGCATTTCATCTCAAATAATGATCATAAAACCTTTATGTTCAAGTTTTTTACGTGTAGATTAAAAATTCTTAAAATGTAGGTCTTTTTGATGAACAATAATATTGCATCATGATTTTTGCATCAACGTAGTGGTTACACTCGATATAGTTCATAAGGGACGTATCTTCACTGTATATAATCCCACCTCTCCATTTATTATCATGTATTTCATTTCATATAATGATCATAAAACCTTTATGTTCATTTTTTTAACGTGTAGATTAACAATTCTTAAAAATGTAGGTCTTTTTAATGAACAATACTGTTGCATCATGATTTTTGCATCAACGTAGTGGGTACACTCGATATAATTAGTAAGGGACGTATCTTCACGATATATAATCCCACCTCTCCATTTATTATTGAATGCATTTCATTTCAAATAAAGATCATAAAACCTTTATGCTCATGTTTTTTATGTACAAATTAACAATTCTTAAAAATGTAGGTCTTTTTGATGATATATAATACTATTGCATCACAAATTTTGCATTTACAAATCCTCATTCTCGAAGAGATATGCTAATTTCTAATACATAGAAGCTCTTCTCAAGACATGCCAGATCATTCACCGTCGATTGGTTCACTCTTGGTGACGACACATATATCTTGGGGTTATAAATATTTAGCCACTTCTAAGTTTTCTTTTCAAGTACTGTAAAAATATATGTTTCCCGAAATGATTTAAAAACCCCACTTGATAATCAAAATTAATGAGAGATGTGACATAATCTATGTGCTAAGTTCCTCACTTTGTCAATGTGATTAAATTTTGTAATTTTTTAGATGCCATGTCAAGTGATACATGTGAATGTACTGTCATTTAGAAATGACAATATTTGCCATCATCTTCAACTAGTGGCTCTATCTTTTCAGCATACCTATGAAAATTAATTGCAATGTATGCAAATTATTATTTTGTTCACCTCAATTAAAAATGTAGGTCTTTTTAATGTTGTTCATATTTATTATGTTGGTCTTCATTTATATGTAGTCATTTCTCTACGCAAGCTTGGTGCTTAAGATGTGAGGATATCATATGCACATGACACATGATGTTGTATTTGTATATGAGTATATTTATGTAACTGTGTTATGATGATATGCAATGTATTTGTACATAAGTACACTGGTTTAGTTATATTGATGACATATAATGTATTTGTACATGAGCACATTGGTGTAGCTGTATTGATGATATAAATGTAAGTGTACGTGAGTACATTAGTGTAGTTGTATTGATGATATGCAATTTATTTGTACATGAGTACACTGGTTGAGTTGTATTGATGATATATAATGTATTTGTACATGAGTACATTGGTTTAGTTGTATTGATGATATATAATGTATTTGTACATGAGCACATTGGTGTAGTTGTATTGATGATATATAATGTAAGTGTACATGAGTACATTAGTGTAATTGTATTGATGATATGCAATTTATTTGTACATGAGTACACAAGTTAGTTGTATTGATGATATATAATGTATTTGTACATGAGTACATTGGTTTAGTTGTATTGATGATATGCAATATATTTGTACATGGGCACATTGGTGTAGTTGTATTGATGATATATAATGTAAGTGTACATGAGTACATTAGTGTAGTTGTATTGATGATATGCAATTTATTTGTACATGAGTACACTAGTTTAGTTGTATTGAAGATATATAATGTATTTGTACATGAGTACATTGGTGTAGTTATATTGATTATGATGAAAAAAGATGCATAGACTAACAAATATTATGTGTATGGGCCACTTATGTAAGTTCATGGATGTCATATGTAAGTCTAATGGTAATTATTGTTGGATTGTTGGCATTGACAAAACCAGTCAATCTAGAGAACCGGTATATGTGCTAAGGTTTGTCATTGATGTCCAACACTTATTGGTGAAGACACTAACCAGTGAAGTGGTATAGGTAGAGTGGTAATGCTTTTCAGTAAGCAAAAGTGATGACTTACAAAACATGGGAACAACATTGGTATTGAAAGATCAAAGGTTCATTTAGCTCAAGGAAAGATAAATTAAGTCAACCAGTTTATCATTCAGGAAGATCAGTCACTTTGGTGATGGTGAAGTCACAAAAGGTGACTCGGGCAAGAAAACTTGTTTGTTCTAACAAACCGGCAACTCATTGGTAAATAGGGGAAGAGACTTGGTGCTAGCACAAAAAACTGGCAATCAAAGGACGAACCAGTAATATAGAAGTGCAGTGGCATACCGGTACACCGATATGACAGAAGGAAGACATATGATCATTGTTTATGGTAAAAATGGAAACAACAATATTGAAAGACTAAATAGATTCAACCACAAAACCCTAGCCTAACAACAACAAAGATCCACCATAACATATGAAGATTACCTATGACAATGCAAATCAAATGAAATCACAAAGATTATACCATCGCATGTCCAATAGGGTTTGGATCTCCATTCTTCCTATCTCCATTAATCTTGCTTGATATATTTGCTCTCATATTTTATGTGTGCACAAGAGCTCAACAAATAATGGAAATGTGGTTGCAAGTAGGTTTGATCGCATATGAAAGTTTGAATGGTAGAATGCTTGGGAGTGCTAGTAGTTGAATAGGGTTGATAATGAAAGAGATTATTCTCTTATATAGAAGGCACTATAAGAAATGGATGGATAAGATTGAGAGGTGTAAAAGATAGATGGTCGGCTAGGATTAGAGGGTAGGTAGAGAAAATAAGAAAATAATGAGAGGGTAGGTAGTGTAGGAATTAAGAGATGAATGACATGTGTCATGGGTAGAAAAGGCTAATGAATTAAATAAATAAATAAAGATTTATTTAATTAATAGAAGAAGTGGGATCAATTAAATAAATAAACGTATTTATTTAATTTAGGAAAAGGACAATTTAAATAAATAAATGTATTTATTTAAATGAGGAAAAATGCTAGAAGAGGATAAATGAATTAATTAAATAAATAAAGATTTATTCAATTAATAGAAGAATTAGGCTTAAAATAATTAAATAAATAAAAATATTTATTTAATTAGACATGATAATTTTTAGGTGTCTACATTTTGCCCCTCTTTGAGACAATGCAACTTGTTGTGTTGTTTCAAAGAAGATAAGATGAGTTGATACAAAGTTGCCCCAACATGGGAATGATATGCCCCCTTGAGAGATTGGATGAAAAAAAGATTGCAAACAATCTCTCGATAAGAAAGAAAGGTGAGAAATGACTGACAAGATAGGATAGAGTGATAGAGTCACATGATAAAGAAGACTGACTCAGGATACTAGGGCTAGGGTAGTCTATAAGATAGACTATGAGGGAAAATATCCTCATTTTCATCCACACACCTAAGAGATCAAAGTGCAGAGAGAGCAGAGAGCGGTCAGCAGCGATGGCATTGGTGCATAGATTCAATCGCGTTTGCCGAAATAAGAGGCCAGCAGATGCAGGAGAGCCGATGAGTACCACAAAACCTCCTTGTACCTGGTTGCATTAATTATTGTCATAAATGCATGTTAGGTAGGGTAATAAATGCGCATTAGGTAGATTGCAAAAAATGTCAAGCGGGGGGAAAAAATGCTAAGGCGCATCTGCGTTGGTGCCAGGCACGTCTAGGTAGGATAGGTGCATCCGTGTCAAGTATAACCACATCTGTGATTGTAAAAGCATCTATGTCAAATGCGAGTGCGTTTGCAAAGTGTAGGCGCGTATATGCAGGGCAGACATGTTTGTGCAGAACAGAGCCACGTCTGTGTGTTTCAGGCGAGTCTATGAAATGCAGAAATGTTTGTGAAGTATGTAAGTGAGTTTGTGTCATGAATGCGCATTTATGTCTTCAAGGTGGAATCAAAAGTTCTGTGATAAACATACGCTGTCGATTGGATAAGCTACTGAGAGGATGCACTCAAACAGGTCCTCTAGGGAAGACTAGGGTAACAAATAGGGCTAGGGTTGACAATTCTGTGATAGAACATACGTTGCCAATCAGAAAACTACTCAAGAGGATACACTCAATCAGAGGCCCTAGGATAGGATAAAGTGAGGCACTTTGTGATGAACAAGGAGTACCATAGAAATTGATAATTATGTGATAGAACATACGTTGCGAATTGGATTAGGCTGAAATTGACAATTTTGTGATAGAACATACATTGCCAATTGGATAAGCTACTCAAGAGGATACACTCAAGTAGGTGCCCTAAAAGATAAAAGAAACACTTTGTGATGAACATGGAGTACTACTAGGATAGAGTTCCATATGATAGATATAAGCACTAGGATAAAAAAGAAACACTTTGTGATGAACAAGGAGTACTACAAGGATAGAGTGCCATATGATAGATATAAGCACTAGGATAAAAGATCAACACTTTGTGATGAACAAGGAGTATTATTAGGATTGACACAGTTGATTTTATTGACTGCAGGAGGACTTACCTATGCTGAGTCAGGAGAGAGATTCCCTTTGACTTAGAGTTTATGACTAGAGCTTACATTCGAGGATAGAGTAGCAGTTGAGGCTATGGGCCTGCGATACATCATGTATGTGCTTGAGTTTTGGGAGAACATGGGGTTGCTAATTGCATTAGCTAAGAGATGGCACTCAGAGACATGCACGTTTCATTTGTTGATGGGTAAGATGACAATCACCTTAGAGGATGTATATAAGATACTGCAGATATCGATTGATGGGGAGTTGGTTCCTTACGATCGAGATGAAGACATGGATGCACTGAGATGAGTGTTCCAAGATCTAGGATAGGAGATGAGGGACAAGGAAAACCACAAGAGAAGCCACAGGGACAGAGTGAGGGGAGAGGGGATGAGGAGGATGAGCTACTATCCTTGAGGGAGATCTGCCAGGGACAGTTAGATGAGATCCAGGATCTAGAGAGGGATATGGATAGCCTCAGGAGACAACTGAGGGACACTGAGCGAGAGAGGGATCAGGTTATTCAACGCTATATAGAGGCTGAGATAACACTGAGGGAAGGCAGGAAAACAACAGAGGACACAGGGGCTAGATACGCCTATGTTCTGCTTGCAGGGGAGGAGATAGCCTACTAGAGAGACCTATACTATGGAGTGGTGCCACTAGATCAATGGGATAGGAGCTTCCGAAGACCATCGCGGACTGTGATGACCACTGGAGGGAGAGATAGGAGACAAACATCTAGTGGTGGGGTCGTGGGTCCTCCACCACCACCAGAAAGAGGGGGCATGAGAGATGATCCTGGGATGGGTCCTTCCAGGGCTTAGACTCCGTCAAGGCCAGCTAGCTCTAAGGGAGGGAGTTCATCATAACCTTAGAGGGCTCCCTATGTATTAGTTTTGTACCATTTTGTATGATGACACCTTTGGGTGATTGTAGCCATATGATTTTGACATCATTGTATTATGACACTTATGATTTTGAGATATATATATGAGATGATTCATCTTTGTGGCAGCTATATGCATGTGTATCTATGTGATGTTTCTATATGTTTGATGATGATAATTTTATGATGCTTATGATATGGATGCAAATATGTACATGATGAAATGCACTATTTTTTTTTTGTTCTTTTATGTTTTTATATGTCATGCATGATACAAATGTAAATGTATGAAATGCAGATGAATATGATAATGCAAAGCATGAGATGCATGATGAAAATGTAAAATATGCTTGTTTATGGTGAAAATGGATAACAACAATAATTGAAAGGTTAAATTAATTCAACCACAAAACCCTAGCCTAACAACAACAAAGATCCACCATAACTTATGAAGATTACCTAAGACAATACAAATCAAATGAAATCACAAAGATTATACCATCATATGTCCAATAGGGTTTGGATCTCCATTCTTCCTATCTCCATTGATCTTGCTTGATATATTTGCTCTCAGATTTTATATGTGCACAAGAACTCAACAAAGAACGGAAATGTGGTTGAAAGTAAGCTTGATTGCATATGCAAGTTCGAAAGCGTAATCGGGGCTGAATGTATAGTGACTTAGTTAGTTAGGTTTTGATAATGAAGGAAGCATCTCCTTATATAGAAGACACTATATGAAATGAAGGGATAAGATTGAGAGGTGTAAAAGAGGTCGGCTATGATTAGAGGGTAGGTAAAGAAAATAATAAAATAATGAAAGGGGTAGGTAATGTATGAATTAAGAGATGAATGACATGTGTCATAGGTAGAAAAGGCTAATGAATTAATTAAATAAATAAAGATTTATTTAATTAATAGAAGAAGTAGGATCAATTAAATAAATAAGATATTTATTTAATTTAGGAAAATGATAATTTAAATAAATAAATGTATTTATTTAAATGAGAAATAAGGCTAGAAGAGGATAAATGAATTAATTAAATAAATAAAGATTTATTTAATTAATAGAAGAATTAGGATAAAATAATTAAATAAATAAAGATATTTATTTAATTAGACTGGACGATTTTAGGTGTCTACAGTGCTAACATGTGGTGTGTGTAGGATATGATGCAATTATAATATCTATATGTATGTATGAAATGCTAATATGTGGTAATGTAGGTGTAAACTACATGAAATGCAAATATTTTTGGCATGTCATTATACTTAGTCATGTGATAATGGACTACATGAATTCAAGAAGGACTATGAAGGTCAATCAAGAAAGGGGGATGGATGATAGAAGATATGGAAGTGAAAGAGATTCTTGTGCTATTATCATCATTGAGATTTATTATGGAAAATAGGTTATGACAATCGAGGCATATGTTTGACCCAGAAAGTCATTGTACCCATTTGCATGGAGATCAAACAGTCACAAACAAGGAATACCCTAGTTCATACTAGACTCACAGTGTCATCATATCCTTGGAAAAGTCAAAGTATTACTAAGAGACAATCCACAGACAACAAAGAAAAATAGGCGATGATACCCCATCCTTGCCTTTCTAGTCAAAGACATCCTGGAGATAAAATCTCTAGTCAGAGACATCCTGGAAAAGCTAAAACACATGTCACCAAAAGATAAAATCAAAAGAAAACCAAGACTCGACACCAACATCCACTTTAGTCCTCAAGTTTAGTATCTCTTGTCACTTGTATATGTCTTATTTGATTGTGGTCACAATGTTTACTTTCACAAAAGGATAGATAGAATTGAACCATAATGTTGTATGAGTCTGTTGAAATATTTGATTAGTTGAAGCCCATTGTTGCTTGCATCTCATCTGAAACTGATTGAATCCATGAAACTAATACTTTATTGTGGAGAAGATAGAACTTTATTGCGGATTGGCGATGCAAATTTTGTTTTATTGTGGATTGTGCATGGATAGACTAAAGAAAACTGGAAGAAACTATACTCCTTAGAATGTGTGATGCTCTTAGTTCCACACCCATCACTAGAATTAGGATTTGCCTTAGCCACATATATGAGCTGATTTATTATGGATGGAAAGGTTGTGAGTGTGTGCAAATTGAAAGGATGGAATTGAATCTTGAAGGAGGGAGAACCAATGTCTGTACACATGACACCGGTGACCCAGTTTTCACTATGGTACTTGTCCAAGGTGCCACCGAAGTGGTTTTCACTATTGAAAGAAATGTTTTTCTTTACTTTTTTCAATATTTTTGTGTCACAAGGCGCCTGTTTGCCAGGTTTTCACCAAGTAACGATTTTTTATTTTTTTATTTTTTTGTATTTTTGAATTTTTTTTTAGTATTTCTTTGTATTGTATTATTGAATTAGGATATATTGAAGAGCTATGTGTAAAACCTGTGAAGGTGCATGCTATTGATAGGATCCTCCAAAGGTTTTCCCTCTGTGGTTGAGAGCTGATATGCACCAGATCCATAGGCTGCTATGATGATGTAAGGACCAAGCCAATTTGGTTCGAACTTGCCCTTCTTTTCTCCGTCTTGCTGATTTTTAGGATTTTCCTTGAGAACTAAGTCACCTACCTCAAATGTGCGAGGATTTACCTTGTGATTGTAACTGTGACTAATTTGTTGTTGATAAGCCTTGAGATGATTAAAATGAGTTTGTCTTCGTTCATCCAATAGTTCTAGTTCTTGTAAGCGAGAGTCCCTGTAGTCTTCATCACTGATAATGTTTTGTAAAGAGACTCATAAAGATGGTAGCTTGACCTCAATAGGCAAGATAGATTCAATGCCATAGATAAGTGAATAAGGTGTGGCTCTTTTAGGTGTGCGAAGACTTGTGCAATAAGCCCAAAGTGCTGGATTAAGTTGGATATGTAAATTTCGGCCAGCGTCATTGACTGTCTTTTTTAGGATTTTAAGAATGGTTTTATTAGATGCCTTAGCTTGACCATTACCTTGGGGGTAATATGGAGTGGAGAAATGATGAGTAATATGGAAGCAATCACAAAGTTCATGAACATCTTGGTTTTTGAAAGGATGTCCATTATCAGTGATGATGGAAAGAGGAATACCGTATTGACAAATGATATAGTTAAGAATGAATGTAGCAATCTATTTTCCAGTGACTTGTGTAAGAGGCACGACTTCGATCCATTTTGTGAAATACTTTGTGGCAGTGATAGTGAATTTTTGGCCATTGGAAGAAGGAGGGCGAATCTTGCCTATGAGATCGAGTCCCCATTGACAAAAGGGCCAAGGAGTCGCAATCAGTTGAAGTTCTTGTGCTGGTGCATGAATAAGGTCTCCATAAATTTGACATTACTTACATTTCTTGACAAATTGATATGAATCTTTTTCCATATTGGGCCAGAAATATCAAGTCCTGATGAGTTTCTTGGCTAAGATAGGACCAGTAGAATGTCGACCACATATCCCTTCATGAGCTTCATGTAACACAATCTGAGCTTCGTCCATTTCTAAACATCTAAGGAGAGTGCCATCTAGACCTCGATGGTATAGGATATTAGCTAAAATGACATATCAGGAAGATTGGTGAATGAAAGTGTGACGTTGGTTGTTGGATAAGTCAGGAGGAAGGGTGTTGTTACGAAGGTATGTAAAAATGGAACCATATAATTGGGAATCAGGACCAATGACACATATCATCTCAGTAGGAGTGATCTCATACAAGAGAACCAAAAGTTTATCCACCAAGAACTCATAGCGGGTTTCATTCTGTGGTAGATTGATCAGTGAAGCAATAGTAGCCATGGCATCTGCGGCTCGATTCTGGTCTCTTGGTATCTACTCAAAGGTTAACTTCATGAAATGTTGCTTGAAGTCATCTACCATTTTCTTGTAAGGCATTAATTTTTTCATCCTTTGTTTGGTAGTCATCGGTTGCTTGATGAATTATTAGTTGAGAGTCCCCAAAAACATGAAGTTCCTGGATCTTCCACTGAACTACAATCCGTAGTCCAGTTGTTAATGCCTCATATTCAGCTATGTTATTAGTGCAAGAAAATGACAAATGATATAATTTTGGAATGGAATCCCCTTGAGGTGTGATAAAGAGGATGCCGACTCCTACACCATGTTGTGTGTATGACCTGTCAAAGTACAGTTGCCAAGGCTTTGTGTGTGATACCACCAGGATGGATTCATCTAGAAATTCTAAAATTAGAGGAGCATCATCTATCATGGGTACATTTGCTAATTGATCTGCGATAGCTTGTCCCTTTATTGCTTTTTTGTCCACATATTCAATGTTGAATTCACTCAAAAGAATCACCCATTTGGCTAGTCTACCAATAAGCGTTGCCTTATTGAGAAGGTATTTTAATGGGTTGATCCTTACGACCAACTTAGTTTTATGAGTTAGCATGTAAGGTCGTAATTTCTGCGAAGCAAAAACCACAACAAGACACACACGCTCAATTGGTGCGTAGTTTAGTTCATAGCCAACCAAAGTATGACTGATGTAACAGACCACCTTTTCTTTGCCCTCAACATCTTGTTGCGGTGATCGGTTATTCAGTTGTAGTGGCAAAGGATGAGTTGGTGAGCTTGTGTCTATGCCAAATCATATGTTGGTAAGGTCAAATTTCAATTATCATGCAATCAAGCATGATTACATGTAGATTTTTTGGTTCACACTTATTTGGTTGAACACGACTCAAAAGTTTCTATCTTTGGGAGATATGTGGTGACAAAATTGCTATAAGGTGTGCAAAGAAAGAGGGGGAAATTTTGAATTTGAAATCTTCCAAAATCCATGATTGGTTAGATTGAGGGAATGTCTGGAGGTGTCGGTAGAAAATGTATAGAGTTCTTGAGGTCTTTCAAAAAGTTTTGATCGTGAAATTTGCAACAAGGAGATCTTGTTGAAGGTGATCCAAAGTGCAAAGAAGAGAGAGAGAAAGTGCTAAGAGGAGTTAGCACATGAGAGTGTGCTTGAAGTAGATCGACTAAGTGTAGAGTTGAGATATAGAGGATCAACAGAGTGTAGAGCCGAAGATCAGAGTGTTGGCATATGCACACTCCAATGAGACATTGTATGTGATTGAAGGTTTTGTCATTGATGGAAACCTTGCAATCCTATGGCACTGGCAAAGACGTTATAACGGCATCAACAGATCACACTCACACTGGCACTCAGGACACCGACACCGGCACAGAAGAAAAGAAGTATACCGACACAAAGGCCAACATGATTTTTGTTATATAATATTTTGTTTATTATTGTAAGCCGACTTGGCAAATTGTAAAATGACTCTTATATATAAAGGAGATCATTGTAGACATTTGTATGAGTGATGTAGAAGCATTAAGGAAAATATTAGGCAGACCTAATGTGTGAAATATAGGTCAAGGGTATATGTAAAGAACAGAGTAGGAACCGGTACTGAATCTGGCATTGAAGATGTTATTGCAAAGCAGTACAAGTTCCTTATTTGTAAGTCAATGTGACTTCCCATTGAGCAATGAGCTTTAGGCAGTTGGCCTTCCTGCATGTGCAGGCCCCTATTGTAAGTAATATTCTCTTATTGGCCAGTGAGTGAATATTGTGGGTCATAAATCCCACCAAAGTTTTTCCCACACCGGGTTTCCTCGTTAAAATCCTGTGTTATGGTGTACTTTTCATGTGGATGTTCTTGATTCTGTTTATTGCATTATTTCTTGCATACCGGTACACTGTTATATTATATTCTGCATGTTTTAAGTTAAGAAATTCTAATTACTGGTTAGATATTGATTCACCTCCCCTCTCAGTATCTATGGGACCCCTAACAATTGGTATTAGAGCCTGGTCCTCTATTTTCAGAAGCCTAACAGCTTGAGGAAGATCTTGACACCGGTAAAGATGGAAAATATGATGAAGCAACTTGAAGGAGCTCTTACAGACTATGATACAGAGAATTTGAAAAATATCAAACTAGAAGATGATTTAAGGGCAACTCAGGATATCATTCAAGTACTTCAAGAAAATTTTACTGTTGCAAGAAATAAGAGAAGAGAGCTTTGTGAAAAATTTCAAAATGAGAATGATGAAAAGGAATCACTTAATGATATGATAAGCAAGTTGAAACAAGAGATCATGACAACAAAAAATGAAATGCAGGATATGACTATGAGAATTTGCAAAGAGATTGAGGACAGGAAGAAGAATGAAGAAGAATTGACCAAAAGACTAAGTGATGCAGCAAATGAGAATACAAGACTTAGCTATGAAAATGACATGTTGAAGACAGATCTGATGCATACTCAGAATGACTCAAATGAACTGATGAGACAAAAAGAAATCTTAGAAAGAGAACTGGAAACTACAAATCAACAAAAAGAAAAATTCAAGAAAAGCTCAGAGGAACTTGGCACCTTGCTGAAGAATCAAAAACCTAAAGGTGACCCTTCTGAAATTGGCTTTGAAGTTGGTGAAAGCTTCGGTACTGCAAATACTCAGGATCACAACAAACCGGTAAGACAACCTAATGCTTATAAATTCAATGGAAAATGCTTTAACTGTAATAAGTATGGTCATAGAGCAAATGAATGTAGATCTAGAAATTATCAGAATATCAACACACCCACCGGTCAATGCTCTAAATGCAACAAAGTTGGTCACAAATTTGAAAACTGCAGAATGAATGTGAGATGTTATGTTTGTGGAAGATTTGGACATTTATCTAATCAATGCAGAACACAAACTGGCATAGGTTATGGGAAAGCTATTCAGAAAAATAATGTAACTTGTTATGCATGTAACAAGATTGGGCATATTGCTACATTTTGTAGAAGTAAAGGAACACCGGTAGACAACAAAAGTTATAGCTTGAAAGGTAAAGAAAAAGTTGAAGAGGTTAAGCAAGAATTCTCAAAACAATGGATTAGAAAAACTGATCTAAATATTGGGAATACTCCTCTACCGGTAGAACCAATCAATGCTTCACCAGCACGACAAAGTGATGCTTCACCAGAAGGACAGAGCAGCGCTCCATCGACAGGAAGTTCTTCATCTAATTGAAGAAAATTTCCTTGAGGGTTTGGCAATCTAATGACACATGTGCTAATTATTCCCTTGGTTAGAGATAAGAAGTTGAAAATTACTTATTACCAGCAAACAATGTTAAGTGAATACTTAACTGACATGCAATTAATGTGGTAGATGGCAAAAAGACACTATAAAGTTAAGGTTTTGGCTTCATTTCATTTCATAGAGATTTCAAATTTTCAGAGAGTGCGAAGACTCCGAGCTAAGGCATTTCGAGCAAGAAGCAAGCACACTCCAAGCAATCATCTATCCACTGCAACATTGAAGAGTTAGGAGATGAGGAAATTACAACCATGTATAAAACCTTGATATGTGATAATACTGGCTGATGTCATGGAAATAGGGACAAGGCAACAACAAAGTTCAATGTTAATAAGTTAGTTTCAACCATAAAAACAAAACAAAAAACTAAAAACCATTCCAAACATATCAAAAGAGATTTCAAAAAGCATGAAAGAAGTTTAACAAAATAAAAGAAAGGAGAAGAGCCTCCCGAAGATGTTTCCATGATGCCTTTTGATGCTTCTCCCTTGTTTCTCCCCTCTCCAAGTCCCAAATGAGTGTAGCTCTAAGCTTTTAGCACTAGCCATGGATACCATATGGAGATTCAAGATGGTTGAATATGATAAGCAAATGCTATGCAAGTGTAGATAGTGATGCTATGAAAAAGCTCTATGCTAATACCAGTATAACAACAATACTCTAATGCTTCCTTTTTTTGCTTGAGGAGAAGGGTTCTATTTATAGAAGAAATGGGGAAATGAAGGGTTAAGATTGAGTAATCTTAACAAGGGTTAGGATTGAAAGATATTCAATCCATGTGAGACTTTCAACCCAATCCCATGTTGACAAGTGTCACCATGAGGAGGCTTGAGAGGAGAGATAAGGAGCATTAAATGCTTGAGGGGACATGATGGTTACCCTAGTCAAAGAAATAAATGCTTTGAAGAGACACATGGGTTACATGAGAGTTAAGTTAGGGGTCAAAGTCCTTAACCATGGGTGCAAGTGGAATTAACCATTAATGGTCATGTAAGAGCCATAAGTGGTTTGGAAGACTTTAGAGGTTAATTTGTTGAATACACAAATCATTAATTGCTTTTCAAAGACTTTGGAGTCTTTGAGAAGTGACTCCAATTTGCTTAGGAATGTGACAATATTTAGGGGATGGATTAGGTTAATTAGAAGAATCTAGAAGGGGTTTAGGCATGCAAGTGGATTTTGTAGGAAAATGCAAGTGGGAGGAATTTTGGTATTTTCAATTAAAATAAAATCATTTATTTAAATTAAATGGTGTAATTTGCATTTGGGTAAATATTCAAATAAATATTAATTTATTTAAATGAGAAAAAGGAAGATAAAGCATTAAAATGCTTAAAGACTTTGAGGGAAACCATTAAAGGCTTGAAGACTTTAAGGAAAACCATTAAAGTCTTAAGAAGACTTTAAGGGAAGCCATTAAGTTTGAAGACTTTAAAGCCATCAAGTTTGAAGACTTTAAGGGAAACCATTAAAGGCTTAAGAAGACTATAGAAGGAAGCCATCAAGTTTGAAGACTTTAAAGCCATCAAGTTTGAAGACTTTAAGGGAAACCATTAAAGGTTTCAAGTGGGTGAGGATAAATAGGATTTTAAATAAATAATTTATTTAAAATAGTTGTGCAACTTGCTTTTGTAGGAAAATACAAGTGGGTGGAGGATAAAGGTGATTTAAATAAATAATTTATTTAAAATAATTGTACAACTTGCATTTGTAGGAAAATACAAGTGGGTGGAGGATAAAGGTGATTTAAATAAATGTTAATTTATTTAAATGTGAGAGGTGGGATTTTGGGGGATTTAAATAAATATTAATTTATTTAAATGTGAGAGAATATTTAATTAAATAAATATGATTTATTTATTTAATTAATGGTTTGAATTTGGTTAAGTGAATTAAATCAAATAAATTGAATAATTTATTTAATTAATAGGAGAAGAGGGTTAAGATGAATTAATTAAATATATTAATTTAATTAATTATTAATTGATGGTTAAATAATCAAATAAATATTAAATATTCATTTAATTAAGTGGACAGATTTATGTGACTACATTTGCCCCTCTTTGAGACGGTGCAGTTTTATCGCGTTGTTTCAAAGAAAGAAAAATAGGTGTGAAGAAATGCCCCATAAAATGTAAATTTAATAGGTGGTATGCCCCCTCGAGAGATGGGCCGAATTTTTTTTTTTGAAAAATCGGGCGGTCTCTCGAAAAAGAATGAAAAGTGGAGGGGATGTAGAATAGAAGAAATTAGAACTAATGATGAAAGAATGGGAGAAAATGGAGTGAATATGAAGAAACAACAAGCCAGCGAGTACCCTGAGGTCATGCAAGAGATACATAGCAGATGTAGTGTGGGGTTTGGATTGATGCTATACAATTGATCAAAATTGGTTGGACAATCTGGTGCAATCGGTTTAATTGCCCTGGTCAAGTCAAAGCGTGATAGTTGATGTCAGTTGGTCGCTTGGACATGATAAAGTCTGAGTAAGTGAATCAAAGTGACCTGATGTGACTTAGACAATTGATGTAATTGCCCGATGAAGTCAAAGTATATGAAGCAAAATACAAGTTGAGACGTAGACAATTGATGTAATTGTCCGTTGGATTGTGTTTGATTGGTTGATCCATTGATAGTGTGTGCGTGTGATGGATGGTTGTGGGGAATCATGGTAGCCTCATTGAGACTAGGTCATTATGATAAATGCCTGATGTAGTCTAGGATTACCATGATCGATTACCTGTTGAGACTCGAAGATACTTGATCAGAGTATCTATTGATAGTCTAGGTGTGTGGGAGTCGATGTATCTGTGTAGACAGAGTAACTGGCTTAATTTTGTGGATGAGTGAGGATGGGAAGTGATGAAGGGATTAGGATGATGTTGATGATCAAGATAGGGAGGGTGAGGGGGGATTCAATGTTAGATACAAGATATGGAGGACTAGGACCGAGTCCTATGGAAGAAGATGAGTAAAATAGAGTATGCATTATTATGACTATGTATGCATGATATGCAACTATTATGAATGTATGGATGGGTGGAATGCAACGAAATGCAATATATACAGATGAGATGGAATGATGATCCATGGTGCTTTATTTTTCATCATTGAGCTTTAAAATGTTGTAAAAAAATACAAGCAACTTGACATAAAGATTCAAGATGACCAGAGTATTTCGTACATGGATTTGATATAGCAAGTTAATACAAGCAACTTGATATAATGGATCAAGTTGACCTGAGTATTGCTTGCAGAACAGATAAGGATTATCTCCTTTCATGCATGACTTGGAACGTCCTCCTTGATCTTAGGTTGATCATATCCTGAGACAAGTGCATACCATAATAAGAGATAAAACCTATATCCAGTTTGGATGAGGTAGGAGGAACCAAAGAAAGAGCATTGTACCTGCAAACAAACAGTATATATATAAAGAATAAAGAATATGGATCCTTGGTAATGGTTCATGCTCATATGGTCGAGGTATACGCTGTAGTCAGCAAGCCGTAGTGATCTATGATTGTATTTTTGCCTATGATCACGTAGCTTAGTGAACTTCCCACGTAGACACCATTAGTACATGCCCCAGTACTTCATCGGAAATAATGTGCAAACGATACAAAATAATGCTGAAAGATCCCGATACAGATAAACGAATGAATTACTCACAAATCAACCAAGTATTTGATAGCTTAACATAATTTTCTTATCAAAGAAAATGTCACTTTTGTCTTTGTTTTGGTAAGGAAGGATGCATCCTTGTTTAAAGACAATTTCCGATTTGTTGATGTTGATTGTGTGGTTTGATTTGATAAGGGATCATCGTGTGAGTGTTTGTCAATGTTTGTTTTGTATCTGTGTGGATGAGTATGTACAATGTGTTTCCATGCTTTTGTGTGATTTTCAATGGTTTTTCATTGTTTTGGGATTTTGTTGATTTTGAATGTTTTTGGTATTTTGATAATTGTTTTGAATGTTTTTGGATTTTGTGATTTGTTTTGGATGTTTTTGGATTTTGTGAGACATTTTTGAATGTTTTTGGATTTTGTGAGACATTTTTGAATGTTTTTGGATTTTGTGAGACAGTTTTGAATGTTTTAACCCAATGAATCATAAGTAATGGAGAATCGACTTCCACCAACTAGATTTAAGGGTATTGCCCCCAAGTGTAGACATGACTATGAAAAAGCGGGATGCAAGACGCATGAAGTACTTTCTCTTTATTGCAGATCAAATAACAAGCCATGGTTTGGATGGATGGATGTGTGGATGCATGAACATGATTGCAACGAGCCTGAAAGAATCTAGAGCCATTGTCTTTACGAGTGGCGCCTGTTTGCCAGGTTTTCACCATCGCACTTACCCAAGGTGCCACCGGAGTGGTTGTTCACTGTTTGGATGTATGATTTTTCTTTACTTTTTTGAATGTTTTTGTATTTCTTCAGGACATTTTTCTGAATGTTTTTGGTATTTTCCGATATGCAGGGGAGCCTGATGCTCTGTTCAGCTTAGGTATAAAACCGTTTGAGGTGCATGCTGTTGATTGGATCTGCAAGCGGTTCTCCTTTTGATGTAGCCAACTGATATGCCCCGGACCCGAATATAGCAGTGACAACATATGGGCCCAGCCAGTTTGATTCAAACTTGCCCTGATGTTCTCTATTTGGTTGTTTGCGAGGATTCTCTCGGAGAACAAGATCACCTACCTCAAATGTATGAGATCTAACTCGGTGATTGTAGCTTCTGCTCATAAGCTGCTGATAGGCTTTGAGATGGTTGTATGCAGCTTGTTGCTTCTCATCTAGTAACTCTAAGTCCTATATGCTTTGAGAGTATGGATGTAGAGGATAATAATCCTAATTCTGAAGTCCTATACACTGTGGATGTTGATACTTAGAAGATCAACATAGTAGTAGACAAAGATACAACTGATAAGTCAGATATGGCTAATGAGCCTCCGGTAGCAGGGGAAACAGAGAAACTGGCAGAAGATAAAGAGAAAAAGGCAGAGACTGAGTCACAGAATGAGACAATACAACATATAGAGAAACAAACAGAGCTAAAGGCTCCGGAACAACATCAACCGGAATAGGTACATAAGGAAACAGTGCCACTGGTAACTAGTGAAGTAGGAAAACCAATGCTTAAGAAATGCAGACACAAACTGACCTACCAGAGGTCAATACAAGCTTGGTTACTTCCACTGGTACTCAAATTGTTGGATCATCATCAACATACAAATCAACAAATGTGGCTGAGGTGTTACTAGATTCTATTAAGAAAATAACCGACTGCAGCTCACAAGCTTACAAAGCAATTGATGATTCCAAACCAATTTTGAAGGTAATTGCTCCCAACTGTAATATAGATAATAAAGATTCTTTAGGACAAATGGATACATTGTGTAAATATATCTCAGAAAACATTGAGAAAATAAAGGAAGAGTCAGTGAAGGATAAGGTAGAAATTGAAAAACAAAAATTCTTTGATGAGGAAATAAAGAAGTGTAATAGAGATTTTGACACACTTCTACCGGAACTATGTAATTTGTTAAAAGAATACAAAAATCTGTATAAAGATACCTGTAAAACAAACTTTTTGACTGTAGATATTGACAAAAAAATAAGCAAGGTACAGGATGAGATAAATAAACTTGCAGACAACTTTGTCAACTCACCTGATACACTATCAGTTTTTGAAGAGAAGATAGCAAATTTTGAGGAAGAACTACTCAAATTGGAAAGAGAGAAAGAAAGAATAATAAATAAGGCAAAACATTTGAGATCTAAACTAAGTCCAAGATTGAACTATCTAGCATCTCTTCGGAAGGAAATTTCTGAGGCATTAACACAGGGAAGCAAAACACCAGCAGAGCATTTACAACATCTCACCGGTACAGTGAAGAGAACTGCGACAACAATAAAGGATAGTAAGAAGTTTATGGATAGTATAAACTTGATTTTGGGAGATCTTTTTCAGATTATAACTACCTAGCTACAAGGTTGAGGTTATGGATAGTTGAAACTACAAACTCAAATGACATCTTGACAACCTTTGCATTGATGCTAGTGGGATGAGAAAATTCAAAACACAGGAATCATATGCTCAGGGGGAGCTCTCACATTTTTGGTAACATTTTTGGACTACACATTTTTGGATACTTTTTGAAATTTCTCATGAGTGTTGCCATCAATGCCAAAGGGGGAGATTGTTGGCATATGCACACTCCAATGAGACATTGTATGTGATTGAAGGTTTTGTCATTGATGGCAACCTTGCAATCCTATGGCATCGGCAAAGACGTTATACCGGCATCAGCAGATCACACTCACATCGGCACTCAGGACACTGGCATCGACACAGAAGAAAATAAGTATACCGGCACAAAGGCCGACATGATTTTTGTTATATAATATTTTGTTTATCATTTTAAGCTGACTTGGCAAATTGTAAAATGACTCTTATATATAAAGGAGATCATTGTAGACATTTGTATGAGTGATGTAGAAGCATTAAGGAAAATATTAGGTAGACCTAATGTGCGAAATATAGGTCAAGGGTATATGTAAAGAATAGAGTAGGAACCGGTACTGAATCTGGCATTGAAGATGATATTGTAAAGCAGTACAAGTTATTGGATTAGTATAATCCTTATTTGTAAGTCAGTGTGACTTCCCATTGAGCAATGAGCTCTAGGTAGTTGGCCTTCCTACATGTGTAGGCCCCTATTGTAAGTAATATTCTCTTATTGGCCAATGAGTGAATATTGTGGGTCACAAATCCCACCAAAGTTTTTCCCACACCGGGTTTCCTTGTTAAAATCCTGTGTTATGGTGTACTTTTCATGTGGATGTTCTTGATTCTGTTTATTGCATTATTTCTTGCATACCGGTACACTGTTATATTATGTTCTGCATGTTTTAAGTTAAGAAATTCTAATTACTGGTTAGATACTGATTCACCTCCCCTCTCAGTATCTGTGGGACCCCTAACACAGAGGAATAACAAAGTGCAAAGCCGAAGGTCAGGGGACCAACAGAGTGTAGATCCGAAGGTCTGAGGATTGGCAGAGTGTAGTGCTGAGGGGTAGGCGACCAACTGAGTGAAGAGAAGAAGGTGTAAGAAGGAAACTGGTGCTATGCATTGAAGACACAACCAGTGTGTATTGAGTGTGATACATGTTGAGATCGGATCAAGCTATCACTAGCTAATTTAGCAGATCATCCATTTGTTGCTTTCTAACAACTGCAACATAAATCCCTTAACTGGGTGGACTTTAACAAGTCCCTATTGTAAAATCCCTTAACCGAGTGACATCTTAACTGATGTTCTAAGTCCTCTAAACAGGCTACCTTTAACAGGGTAAAGTCACTAACTAGCCTTGTTGAAAATCCCTTAACTGGGTGGCACCTAACAATGTATTTGTAATCTCCTAACAGGGATGGCTCTTAACCGAGCGTACTTTAGAAGAGTACAAATTTTGTGAGTTCCTACTCACACCATGGTTTTCTCCCTATTGGGTTTCCATGAGATAACTCGTTGGTGTCACTGTCAAATTTTTATGCTTGCATATTTTACTTTAGTGATTAAGTATATTGTTGGATCTTAGATGAATGTAGATTTAAGATAAAAGTTAAATTGTGAAAATTTGATTAAGTGATGATTCACCCCTCTCCTCTCAGCACCGGTTGGAACTAACATTTGGTATCAAAGCATCAGGTCCCTAGAATCAGAAGAAGCTTAATCAACTTAGGGAAAGATCAAAGATGATGAATAAGGAGGGTCCTAAGTTCTCTAAGGAGAACTAGACCTTATGGTGTGGAAGAATGGAACTCTATCTAAGATCCCTTGGTGAACACTATTGAAATCATGTGGTCACTGAGTACAATGAACCTTTAGGGACTCTTACTCCGGACCAGATCAAGGAAAGACAAAGATAATACTGCTACTATGGATCTGATTGTTAGCACTCTTGAATTTGCTGAGGTACAAGATTTGAAATTAGCTTTTTAGATATGAAATAAGCTAAAGAAAGTCTATGGGGGAGATCCCCACGTTCAAAAAGCCAAAGTAGATAGCCTGAGAGGAAAATATGATGAGATGAGAATGCATGAAAGTGAAAACATAGACTAGTATAGTAAGAGGATAAAGGATGTAGTAAACTCTATTAAAAGTGCAGGAGGAAAGCTCGAAGAGGATGATGTGGTTAGAAAATTTCTAAGAACTCTGCTACCACAATATGCTATAAGGTGTTGGCATTATAATAGACAAAGGGAGATCGTTAGCATTTCAATTAGGATATTGAGAAGGTTGTTGATGATTATGGATATAACTGATTAAGGATGTTTACTGTCTTAATATTATTATTTTGTCATTGATGTCAAGAAATTGATTTTCTAATTTAGTATGATGTTGCCATATCTTAAGAAGTATGATTTGGTGAGTATAAAGATGTCGGTAAAAGACACAGAAAGATTGTGATGAATAAGGGGAGGAATAAGTTATTCAATGGGCAACTATTACCGAGTTAGACAATGATGAGATCATGATGTTTAGATTGTTTTGATATCCTACATATGTTGTTGATTGTAAGGTTAATACTATACTATGTTACCGAGCAAAGAACCTAGTCGGTAAACCCTAAGGAACCGAGTCGGTAAACCCTAAGGTTATTGCTATTGGTTAATGAAGGCGGAATGTCTACCGAGTGAAGTTTAGTATTTACCGAGTTGCAACCGAGTAATAACAGAATGCATTGTATGAATAAATTCATTATTTAATGAAGGAAGCTGATGAGCTGGAATTGATTAAATAATTGGTATGTCGTGCATGAAGTTTGTTAAATAATCTATGGCAAAGGAAAATTGATAGGAAGATTTACAGCTCAGATTGAACTGCAATACCCTAGCACAAGTTCCAAGAAATGTATGCAAGTTCCAAGGCGGGGTAAAACATTTTCAGATCAAAGGATACATTGAACCTGGTCAAGTTTGAAGATCTGATGGCTATGATTGATCATGGGATATGTGATCAAGGAGATTAAGCGGTTGGCAAATTGTTTATAAATAAGGAACTGTTGATAAACAATGTATGCGGGCAAGTGTATGCATAGGGATGCTACATAGTGATTACCGAGCACAGAAGCTTGAAGACCTATTTTGAATAACAGAGTATAGAGACAAGTAGAAGGACAAGATAAGTCCTATGACTAGATTGTATTGAGCAAATAAGAATCTGCTTTAGTATTTTAGATGTGAAGTTGCAGATAGATTTTATTACTGTTATTTTGTAAAGTGACAGAAAATCTCTTAACCGAGTGGACTTAACAGTCTTATTTGTAAAACCCTCTAGCAAGGTGACATTCTTATTGAGTGATTGAAATCCTTTAACAAGGTCACTTCTAACAAGGTGAAGATCCTAACAAATTTGAGGGAAATCCCTTAACCGGGTCACATCTAGCAATGCGTTTGTAATCTTTAACAAGATTTGATTTTAACCAAGCATACTCTAGAAGAGTATATTTCTTAGTGGGTCTGAAATCCCACAGTGGTTTTTCCCTATTTGGGTTTCCACATTAAATTTGGTGTTATGAGTGTTATGATGTTTATATGCTTATGAGTTTGCATGTTTTGCAATTTTGGTTATATTGCTGAAGTATATGTTACCGAGGTTGAATTTGTTGTTTCTATGGAAGATTAAGTTTGTATGATTCACCCCCCCTCTCATCTTGTTAGCTTGGCATCTATACTTAACATTAAGTATCAGAACTATCAATTGGTATCAGAGAATTGGACTCCAGAAGAAAAAGTTTAAAGGTACTTGAGGCAAAGATCCAAAGATGTATAAGAGGGATGCACTGAGGCTGAATAAGTCAAGTTTCTCTACATGGCAGAAAAGGATGAAGCTGCACCTATTAGGAGTTGGAGAATATGCTGTATATTATCTAGAGAATGATTTCATCACATCGAGCACCTATCCATTGACAATGGAAGAGATAAAGGAAAAGCAAGAACATATTCAAGCAATGATTGAAATAACATCTGCATTGACCGACTCAGAGTTTAATGATCTAGAAGGCTGCAATGATGCAATGGCAATGTGGGACAAGCTCATATCTGTGTACGGTGGAGATGAACATGTTCAAAGAGAAAAAGTGGACAGTCTAAGAGGACAACTTGAATCTATGAGGATGAATGAAGGTGAGAACATAACCTAGTACAGTACAAGACTAAAGGAGATTGTCAATCAAATCAAAGGAGCACATGGAACTATTGAAGAAAAGGATATAACAAGTAAGTTGTTAAGAACCCTTCTACTAGCTTATGCAATTTGAGTCTCTGCAATCAATGAATTGAGGTATGTACCCAATATGCCAGTTTCTTTAGATGCTACTATTGGTAAGCTACATGCATTTGAGTTAAGTAACTTTGATAACAATGGGTCTTCCGTAAATAAAGTTGAGTCTACATTTAGTTCTTTTCATATTGGTGAATCTGATGATTACAATGATAGAATGAGTAAGTACGCTGAAGGGGATCACAATAGAGCAAGTGAGAGATTTCGCAAGAACATGGAAAAAGTGCACAAACTGTATGAGGAAATCAGAAAGCAAGAAGAATGTGAAGCACTATTAGCCAAAAGGTTACTGAGAGGCAAAGGTAAGTATAAAGGAAAACTACCTTTGAAATGTTTCAATTGTGATAAGATAGGACATATGGCTTCTAACTATCCTAACAAAGATTCTACTGAAAAGAGAGATTACCGAGATGACAGACAGAAAAATAATCATTACAGAGGATACTGAGACTTCAGAAGAAGAGATAAAAAGTCATGCTTAATAGCCGATGAGGAATCCAATGATGATAAATTAGATGAAATTGATATAGAGGAAGTTGTTTATGTGGCTATCAAAGATGGATCAGATGAAGAAAGGTATGAAGAAAAAGCCCTAATATCTCATATAAATACTAATGATTCGTGGATCATAGATAGTGGATGCTCACATCACATGACAGGTGATAAACACAAGTTTGTTATGTTAGAAGATTATGATGGAGGCTATGTAAGATTTGGTAATGATGCACCATGTTCGGTAAAAGGTAAAGGATCCATAACACTTCTTGACAATGCTAAATGTAATGATGTTTATTGGGTTGAAGGTTTGAAATACAATTTGTTGAGTGTAGCACAACAAAACAACATAGGTTACCGAATAGAATTTCAAAAAGGAATTGTCAAAGTTCATGACAAGCATGGAAAGTTAGCTACTACCAGGACACAAACAAAAGGTAACACTTTTCACCTTGACTCAACTCGGAATAAGTGTCTATATGCAAAGATAGATGATACCTGGTTATGGCATAAAAGGTTTTGTTATGTAAATTTTGATAATCTGATCAAAATAAGCAAGAAGCATCGAGTAAGAGGTCTATCGAGTCTTGAAAAACCTGAGAATGCTATGTGTCGAGGATGCTAGATGGGTAAGATGACAAGATCAAGCTTTACAAGTAAGTCCTACACTTCTAAGGGAATTTTAGATCTTGTGCATATTGATCTTTGTGGTCCTATGAAAGTTCAAAGTTATTATGGTGATAAATATTTCATATTATTTGTGGATGATTACTCAAGGATGATGTCAGTTATGTTTTTAAAAGAAAAATCAGAAGCTTTTCAAATGTTTAAATGGTATAAGGCAAGAGTTAAAAATGAAACAGGAAGACAGCTGAAATGTCTTAGATCAGACAGAGGAGGAGAGTTCCCATCTGATGAGTTCAACTTATTCTGCAATGATCATGGTATAAAAAGACAAGTCTCTGCACCGAGAACTCCACAACAAAATGGAATTGTTGAGAGAAGAAACAGATCTATTATGGATTGTGCTAGAACCCTGATGATTAAAAAGAAACTGCCACAAACATTTTGAAGAAAAGCAATAAGCAAAACAATTTACACCCTGAACCGAGTACAACTGAAGAAAGGAACTTTGAAGACACCTTATGGAATCTGGTATGACAAGAAACCTAATGTAAGTTACTTCAAAATCTTTGGAAGTAGATGCTATGTTCACAAAGATGATAGAAATGGCAAGTTTGATTAGAAAAGTGAAGAAGGAACATTTCTTGGTTATTCTTCTAGAAGTAAAGCATTTAAATGTCCGATCAAATCATCTAACATAATAGTAGAAAGTGCAAATGTGAAAATTGATGAATTTATAGAAAGAAACGATGAAGGAAATTCCAAAGAACCAGAAGATTATGAAGGATTTGTCTATGTTCATCCGACAAGTCTTATTGAGAGAACTATTGAAGAAAATGAAGAGAATATCCAGTTACCGAGTGATGAAGAAGATCATACAAAGCCTACTGAGCCTATATTAGCCAAGTATGTCAGAAGACATCATGCATCAAGTCAGATTATAGGAGATAAGGATGATCCAGTGATGACAAGGAACAAACTAAGACAAAACACATGTCTGATATCTGAATTTGAATCGAGAATAGTGAAAGAGGCATTTAAAAGTGAAGATTGGATAAATGCTATGATAGAAGAGATTGATCAAATCAAGAAGAATGACACATGGACACTGGTCCCAAGACTGAAGGACAAAAATGTAATCGGTACAAAGTGGATTTTTAGAAACAAGCTGAATGAAAAAGGTGAGGCCATTCGAAATAAAGCAAGACTAGTTTGCAAAGGTTATGCCCAAGAAGAAGGAATTGATTATGGTGAGACTTTTGCACATGTGGAAAGACTTGAAGGAGTAAGAACATTGTTGGCATATGTTGCTTACAATAATTTCAAGGCATATCAAATGGATTTCAAAATTGCATTTCTGAATGGTATATTAGAAGAAGTTTTTATTGAACAACCTGAAGGATTTGTTGAAGACAAGAATAAAGATTAGGTGTGTAAATTGAACAAAGCTTTATATGGTCTGAAACAAGCACCTAGAGAATGGTATGAAAGATTGCACTCCTATCTGATCAAGATTGGTTTTATAAGAACAAGTGAAAACAGTAACAAGTACATGAAGAATGATGAAAATGGAATGCTGATCTCAGCCATATTTGTTGATGATATTATCTTTTGTGGAAATGACTCTCTATGCAAGAACTTTGGAAATGAAATGAGCAAAGAATTTGAGATGTCATTAATCGGTGAGATAAAGTATTTTATAGGTTTACAGATACTGCAAATGAAAGATGAGATTTTCATTACTCAATCCAAGTACATAAAGGAAATCTTGAAGAAATTTGGAATGGAGGATTCAAAACCAGTAAGTACTCCTATGACTACCAACTATAAACTATCAAAGAATGATGAATCTGCATCTGTTGATGAGACACTTTACTGATCCATGATTGGAAGGTTGCAATATGTTGTTCACAATAGACCAAACATAGCACATGCAGTAGGCATAGTTGCAAGATTCTCTGCAGATCCCAAGGAAACACACATGACAACAATCAAGAGAATTTTCAGATACCTGAAAGGCACTGAAGATTATGGCTTAATATATCAAAAAGGAAATGTTTTTGATTTAAAAGTTTATACTGATGCTGATTGGGCAGACAACATTGATGACAGAAAAAGCACAAGTAGAGGAGCTTTCTTTTTAACAGAAAGAGTAGTGAGTTGGCTTAGCAAGAAACAAGGATGTGTTTCACATTCAATAACAGAAGCTGAATACGTTGCTGTAGCATTGAATTGTACCAATATAGCATGGATCAAACAACTGTTGGAGGGTATAAATGAGAAAGTTACCAAGCCAATAACTATATTCTGTGACAATACTAGTGCCATAAACATTTCAAAGAATCTTGTTATGCACTCAAAGACAAAGCACATCTCTATCAAATATCATTATCTCAGAGAAGAAGCTCAAGAGAAGAAAGTGGTGCTGGAGTATGTTAGCACAAAGGAACAAATAGCAGATATCTTCACCAAGCCATTGCCAAGGGACACTTTTGAGTATCTCAGAAGTAAGTTAGGGGTCCTACCCCTATCTTCCATTCACTGACCGAGTTCGGTGAAAGCATCAATTCGATGACTCTATAGAATATTTTTTAGGAGTTGATGCTGATTTACACACTTTAGGAGGTTTTCTAAAGGTGTGCAGGAAACAATAATAGGGAACAGGAATTGAAGACATAATTCTCTGACCGAGACTAAGTTGACACATAACAATAAGGAATTCACTTCTCAGTGGAAGAAATCATGTTTTAGTTCTTTACTTTTTGGCATTATTGTCAAAGGGGGAGAAGACTAATGTATGGGGGAGAAGATTGATGACAGGGGGAGAGCATTTCAGCATTTCAACAATCTAAATCTAAATCAATTAGGTCAAATCAATTGGTTTTTCCATCAATGCCAAAGGGGGAGATTGTTGGCATTATAACAGACAAAGGGAGATCGTTGGCATTTCAATTAGGATATTGAGAAGGTTGTTGATGATTATGGATATAATTGATTAAGGATGTTTACTGTCTTAATATTATTATTTTGTCATTGATGTCAAGAAATTGATTTTCTAATTTAGTATGATGTTGCCATATCTTAAGAAGTATGATTTGGTGAGTATAAAGACGTCGGTAAAAGACACAGAAAGAATGTGATGAATAAGGGGAGGAATAAGTTATTCAATGGGCAACTATTACCGAGTTAGACAATGATGAGATCATGATGTTTAGATTGTTTTGATATCCTACATATGTTGTTGATTGTAAGGTTAATACTATACTATGTTACCGAGCAAAGAACCTAGTTGGTAAACCCTAAGGAACCTAGTCAGTAAACCCTAAGGTTATCGCTATTGATTAATGAAGGTGGAATGTCTACCGAGTGAAGTTTAGTATTTACCGAGTTGCAACCGAGTAATAACATAATGCATTGAATGAATAAAAGCATTATTTAATGAAGGAAGCTTATGAGATGGAACTGATTAAATGATTGGTATGCCGTGCATGAAGTTTGTTAAAGAATCTATGGCAAAGGAAAATCGACAGGAAGATCTACAGCTCAGATTGAACTGCAATACCCTAGCACAAGTTCCAAGAAATGTATGCAAGTTCCAAGGTGGGGTAAAACATTTTTAGATCGAAGGATGCATTGAACCTGGTCAAGTTTTAAGATCTGAGGGCTATGATTGATCATGGGATATGTGATCAAGGAGATTAAGCGGTTGGCAAATTGTTTATAAATAAGGAACTGTTGATAAACAATGTATGCAGGCAAGTGTATGCATAGGGATGCTACATAGTGATTACTGAGCACAGAAGCTTGAAGACTTGTTTTGAATAATAGAGTATAGAGCCCAATAGAAGGACAAGATAAGTCCTATGACTAGATTGTATTGAGAAAATAAGAATCTGCTTTAGCATTTTAGATGTGAAGTTGTAGATAGATTTTATTATTGTTATTTTGTAAAGTGACAGAAAAACTCTTAACCGAGTGGACTTAACAGTCTTATTTGTAAAACCCTCTAGCAAGGTGACTTTCTTATTGAGTGTTTGAAATCCTTTAACAAGGTCACTTCTAACACGGTGAAGATCCTAACAGATCTGAGGGAAATCTCTTAACCATGTCACATCTAGCAATGTGTTTGTAATCTTTAACAAGATTTGCTTTTAACTGAGCATACTCTAGAAGAGTATATTTCTTAGTGGGTCTGAAATCCCATAGTGGTTTTTCCCTATTTGGGTTTCCACGTTAAATCTGGCATTATGAGTGTTATGATGTTTATATGCTTATGAGTTTGCATGTTTTGTAGTTTTGGTTATATTGCTGAAGTATATGTTACCGAGGTTGAATCTATTGTTTCTATGGAAGATTAAGTTTGTATGATTCACCCCCCCCTCTCATCTTGTTAGCTTGGCATCTGTACTTAACATTAAGTATTAGAACTATCATAAGGGTCTCTACTATCCAGGAACTCAGATCCTTGGGAACAGTCAATGTAACTCTTGACTCACTGATCGGTAAGTTGACTGCTTTTGAATTGAGAAATTATGACAACAACGTACCAAAGATTAATGCTTCTTTCAAAGCATCCATGATGCAGACACCAACAAGGAGAAGGAAAGAAACCGGTAGTAGATCTACTACCATAACCGGTCATTCCCATGAGAGTGACAATCTTCTCTCTGAGGAACAAGAAAAAGATGAAATTTAAGCTCTACTGGCAAGAAGATTGCCAAGAGGTAAAGGTAAATACAAAGGTAAACTACCCTTAAAGTGTTTCTCCTGTAATAAGATAGGTCATAATGCTTCAAGATGCCTTCATAATGATAGAGATAGGAAATATAATTTCAGAAGTTACAGGGACAAGAGCAAGAAGGAATGTTATCTTGCAGAAGAAGGAGTCACTGATGAAGAATCAAAGGGATCTGATGGAGATGGCATTGCTTTTGTGGTAGTCAAAGAGGACAACACAAAGGAAGGAGATATGACATTGATTTCTAGCACAAATCGATGTGGAGAATGGGTGATTGACAGTGGCTGCACTCACCACATGACCAGTGACAAAGGAGAATTCCTCACCATGGAGGATTGTAATGGAGGAACAGTGAGGTTCAAAAATGATGCCCCATGTGCAGTAAGAGGTAAGGGGTCTATATCCTTGAATGATAAGACAAATTATGATGATGTCTATTGGGTAGAAGGATTAAAGTATAGTTTGTTAAGTGTTGCATAATTTAACAATAAGGGATATCAGTTAGAGTTCAATGAAGGGATATGTAAAATAAATGACAAATCTTGAAGTTTGATTACAATCGGTAAACAATCAAGAGGCAATTTGTTTCATCTAGACACCACCATAGGTAATTGTCTAGTGGCTAAGGTTGAATATAGCTGGTTGTGGCACAAAAGATTATTTCATGGTAATTTTGATAACATAGTTAAAGTCAGTAAGGCAAAATCTATTAGAGGTATGCCTGACATAGTAAAACCTAAAAATGCTATGTGCAAGGAGTGTCAACTAGGAAAGTTGACAGGGTCCAATTTCAGCAGTAAATATTTCTCATCTGAAAGTGTGCTGGACTTAGTTCACACAGACCTGTGTGGTCCCATGAGAACCAAGAGTTTCTATGGAGAGCGGTATTTTATGTTATTTGTGGATGACTTCTCAAGAATGATGTGGGCTGTATTCTTGAAGGAGAAATTTGAAGCCTTTCACATGTTTAAGGTGTTTAAGGCTCGAGTAGAAAGAGGAACCAACAAGAATTTGAAGAGCCTAAGATCAGATAGAGGAAGAGAGTTCACCTCTCAAGAGTTCATGAATGACTACGAGGAACAGGGAATCGTGAGACAAATATCTGCACCCAGAACACCTCAGTATAATGGAGTTGCTGAAAGAAGAAATATTTCTTATTGAAGGACATCCCACATATCTTCTAGAGATAAGAAATAAGCACTGTTGTATACACTTTGAACTAGATACAGGTAAAGAAGGGGACAAACAAAACCCCCTATGAATTATGGAGTGGATACTCACATAATGTTTGTTATTTCAAAGTATTTGGAGGCAGTTGCTATATCAAAAGGGACGAGTACACTGGAAAATTTGACCCCAAGAGTGATGAAGGAACCTTCTTAGGTTAATCAACAAAGAGCAAGGCATACCAGTGTTTAAACAAAAAAACCAGTAAGATTGTAGAAAGTGCAAATGTCAGAGTAGATGAGTACTTAGAGAGAAATGAACATGACAACAAGAGTGAACCAGAGGACTATAAAGGGTTTGAGTACAATGTACCGGTGGAACCTACTGAAGAAGATCCTATTGAAGTGGCTAATGTAGAAGCCTGTGAAGTAGAAACTGCACAACCAATAGAAGAAGCTCTGAGGAGTGAACCGGTATTGGCTAAATATGTTATAAATAATCACTCTGCAGAAAATATCATCGGTGACAAGGATGCAAGAGTTCTAACTAGAAGATAAGCAAGAGAGAATGGGTGTATGCTCTCAATTTTTGAGCCCAAAATAGAAAAGGAGGCTCTAAAAGATGATGAATGGGTGAAAGCCATGGAAGAAGAGCTGGAGAAAATAGAGAAAAATGGTACATGGACTCTAGTACCCAGACCGGAAAATTAAAATGTAATAGGAAACAAGTGGGTGTTTAGAAATAAGATGGATGAAATTGGTAAGGTGATAAGAAATAAGGAAAGATTGGTCTATAAGGGCTATGCTTAAGAAGAAGGTTTGGATTACGTAGAAACCTTCACACCGGTAGCTAGGTTGGAAGGGGTTAGAATTTTGTTGGCCTATGCTGCTTATAAAAGGTTTAAAGTATACCAAATGGATGTCAAATCGACATTCTTAAATGGCATATTAGAGGAAGAAGTATACATAGAGCAACTGGAAGGGTTTGCATATGAAGATGGGAGGAATATGGTATGTAGGTTGCAGAAGGCTCTGTATGGTCTGAAACAAGCACTGAGAGCTTGGTATGAGAGGTTAAACTCATATCTGCTAAGCATAGGGTTAAAAAGAACCAGTGATAATAGTAACCTATATCTGAAGAGTAGAGTTGAAGGAAATAACCTAATTGCTAAGATCTTTGTAGATGACATCATCTTTGGGGGAGATGATGAGATGAGCAGAAGCTTTGCAGGACAAATGCAACAAGAATTTGAGATGTCCATGACTGGCGAGATAAAGTTCTTTATTGGTCTGCAAGTCTCTCAATTGAAGAATGACATCTTTATCAGTCAGACTAAGTACATAAGAGAAATCCTAAAAACTTTTGGAATGGAAGATTGCAAACCTGTTGGAACTCCAATGATTATAGGTTGTAATCTATCTAAATATGATGAGGGTAAAGAAGTAAATGAGACACTTTATCGGTCCATGATCAGTAAGTTACAGTATGCAGTCCATAGCAAACTAGACATATCACATGTTGTTGGCTTGGTTTCCATATTTTCTGCCAACCCGAAAGAGACTCACATGATGGCAGTCAAAAGAATATTCAGATACCTAAAGGGGACTAATGAGTATGGTCTTTGGTATCCACACAAGGGAGACTTCAGTTTAAGTGTCTTCACTGATTCAGATTGGGATAGAAACATTGATGACCGGAAGAGCACCAATGGAGGTGCATTCTTTCTCAGAGATAGGATTGTATCCTGGACAAGTAAGAAACAAAACTGCATTTCTCAATCCATAGATGAAGCTGAGTATGTAGCTGCTGCAATCAACTACACACAGATAGTTTGGATCAAACAAATGTTGGAAGGAATAGAAGAAAAAGTGGTTGGACCGGTAGTGATTCATTGTGACAACACCAGTGCCATTGACATATCCAAGAACCCAGTGATGCACTCCAAAACGAAGCATATAGCCATCAAATACCACTATCTAAGGGAACAAGTTCAAAAAAAGGAAGTGATGTTGGAGTACATACCAACAAAAGAGCTGGTGGCTGATATCTTCTCCAAGCCACTATAGAAGGACACCTTTGACTATCTCAGAGGTAAGTTAGGGGTTATGACCCTCCATTCAGTAAAGTAAGAAAATAGGGTTCTACATCAATCTGGTATGATTTTGAGTTTTTTTTTTTTAAGCAACTAGATTGATGACTGTGGACTACTCTGGTTAGGGGGATTAGTCTTGTAAGTGTTCAGAAAGGACTCTTTGGCATTGTTGTAAAAGGGGGAGATATTTTTAGAGTTCTTCAACATTAACATATATCAGTGATAGGGGGTGATATTCATCACTTAGGGTAGAATGACTGGATTGGTACGAAGATGAAGAAACATGCATCTAATTAGCCAAAGTTTGAAGTGTTTGCCATCAATGCCAAAGGGGGAGATTGTTGGATTGTTGGAATTGACAAAACCAATCAATCTAGAGAACTCGTATATCTGCTAAGGTTTGTCATTGATGTCCAACACTTACCAGTGAAGACACTAACCAGTGAAGTGGTATAGGTAGAGTAGTGATGCTTTTTAGTAAGAGAAAGTGATGACTTACAATACATGGGAAAAACATTGGTATTGAAAGATCAAAGGTTCATTCAACTCAAGGAAAGGTAAATTAAGTCAATCGGTTTAACATTTAGGAAGATCAGTCACTTTGGTGATGGTGAAGTCACAAAAAGTGACTTAGGAAAGAGAAATTGTTTGTTCTAACAAACCGCTAACTCATTGGTAAACAGGGGAAGAGACTTGGTGCTAGCATAACAAACCGGCAATCAAAGGACAAATCGGTAATATAGAAGTGCAATGGCATACCAGTACACAACTATGACAGAAGGAAGATAGGTGATCACCATAAATCTTGGAGCGGTGATCGGTTATTTAGTTGCAATGGCAAAGGATGAGTTGGTGAGCTTGTGTCTACGCCAAATCATATGTTGGTAAGGTAAACTTTCAGTTATCATGTAGTCAAGCATGATTACATGTGGATTTTTTTGGTTCACACTTATTTGGCTAAACACGACTCAAAAGTTTCTATCTTTGGGAGATGCGGTGGCAGAATTGGGTGAACACTTGGTGAAATTGCTGTAAGGCACGCAAAGAAAGAGTGGGAGATTTTGAATTTGAAATCTTCCAAAATTCATGATTGGTTAGATTGAGGGAATGCCTGGAGGTGTCGAAAGATAATGTATAAAGAGTTCTTAAGCTCTTTTAGAAAGTTCTGATCATGAAATTTGCAACAAGGAGATCTTGTTGAAGGCAATCCAAAGTGAAAAGAAGAGAGAGAGAAAGTGCTAAGAGGAGTTAGCACAGGAGAGTGTGTTTGAGGTAGATTGACTAAGTGTAGAGTTGAGATATAGAGGATCAATAGAGTGCAGAGCCGAAGATCAGAGGATCAGCATAGTGTAGAGCCGAAGGTCAGGGGATCAAAAGAGTGTAGAGCTGAAGGTCTGAGGATTGGTAGAGTACAGTGGTGAGGGATAGGCGATCAACTGAGTGAAGAGTCGAAGGTGTAAGAAAAAAATCGGTTCCATGCAGTGAAGACACAACTGTGTGTACTGAGTGTGATACAAATTGAGATTTGATCAATCTATCAATAACTAGTTTAGCAGATCATCCATCTATTGCTTTCTAACAACTACAACATAAATCCCTTAACCAGGTGGACTTTAATAGGTCCCTATTGTAAAATCCCTTAACCGGGTGACATCTTAATTGATGTTCTAAGTCCTCTAACTAGGCTACCTTTAACAGGGTAAAGGCAATAATAGGCCTTGTTCAAAATCCCTTAACTGAGTGGCATCTAACAGTGTCTTTGTAATCTCCTAATAGGGATGGCTCTTTACCGGGGGTACTTCAGAAGAGTGCAAATTTTGTGAGTTCCTACTCACATCATGGTTTTCTCCCTATTGGGTTTCCATGAGATAACCCCTTGGTGTCACTTTCATGCTTGCATATTTTACTTTAGTGATTAAGTATATTGTTGGATCTTAGATGAATGCAGATTTAAGATAAAAGTTAAATTGTGAAAATTTGATTAAGTGCTGATTCACCCCTCCCCTCTCAGCACCGGTTGGGACTAGTAATTATGTTTCTAGAATATATGAAAATATTGATGATCACGATCATTGCTGCTTCCCTAAATTCATTACAACTTAATATAGGCTTGTTAGTCTATATTTATCCTTTTCATCCTCATTATCATTTAATAAAGGCTTGTTTTGACATTTTTTCACACTTAGGGCGCTTAAGGGATGATGCCAGTAGGGTATGGCCATGAGAGTTCAAGAGAGTAGAGGAAAAATGAGAGAATTACTAGGGTAAGAATTCCCAACCAGATGTGTTGAAACTGACCGTCATGCCCACGACAAGAAGAACAAGAAATGGGCTCCGTGACAACTTTTCATTGAATGCATCTTAACGATTTTTTTGCCAAGTGAAAAATTGCTGCCCTATGAAAATCCGGCTCCGAATCTTGAAAATATGAGACAAGATATTGTAGGTAGCCCTCACGTAACCCTGTAGGTTCAAATGGATCATCTGCAGGTGCCATAGATCCTGAGATAGAACCTGTCAAATTTTGACAATTTTTCGCACTTAGGGCGCTCAAGGGACAACACTAGTAGGGTATGGCCTTGAGCATTCGAATAAGTGGGGAGGAAAAATGGGAGCATTCATAGGATGAGAATGCCTAACCAAAGCTATTGAAATAGACGGTTTGCACCCCATGCCAAGCAAAATTAGAAATGGGCTTCGTGGCAACTTTTCATTGAATGAATTTGATGATTTTTTCGTCAAGTGAAAAATCCTTGCCCTGCAAAATGTTGGGAAAATGGTGTCTCAACCTTGCATTTACATAAGGTTACTATTTATAGTAAGTTTTCATTTGGGCATGAAATGGTGCAAAATTCTCCTTGAAGCTTTTGGTTGGCTGGATAAGCATTCTGGTAAAGTTATGTTGCAAGATTACAACTAGTTTTGAAGATATTAAATATTCCATTTTGGAGGGGTCCAATGAAAGGTTTAAATTTGATTTTGAGGACTTTAGAGGCCCCAAAATGTCCTAAAAAGTAGGCATAAATGATGTAGCAGTTTACGAGGCAATATAGCACTTTGTGAGCTTTCCGATGCTTCAAACAGTTCGTCAATAGGGACACATAGTTCTCAAGTTATGGCCTCTGGAACTTTGTACTCCTGAATAGGAAATATAAAATATATTAGACACATAAATGAGCTGTAAAAGTGATGGACACATGTCATAGGGCATCTAGAAGGGAGATAGGTTGGCTACACCTTATTGGTTGGTTTTAGCCCATGGTTTTGTAATACCGTTTGATAGTTTCTTGTATTGTATCTCCTATATATGAGGTGCGTGAGATAGAGGTTGTGTGTAAGAGTCTTATGGCTATTGAGTTACCTCTGAATCTTTGATTAGTGATACTCCTGTGAAGATCTTTCTTTGCAAGTTTATTGTAATCTATATTCATTGCTGAATAATATTCTGGGCGGCTTTTGGAGTGTGGGGTTTTTTTCCCGAATGGGTTTTCTCCATGTTAATTACTGTGTTATGTTTGAATGATATTATATCTATTTCTATTTTTTGTAATTATTGTAAAGATTCTTAAACATTTTTTCTTTACCCTCCTCTCAAGATAGTGTAGGAAGTTATTTCGCTACTTAACTTCCTTACACGTGGTATCAGAGCATGATCACCTTTGATTTTAGTTGTGGGTTGTTGGGATTTTTGAACTAATCTAGATTTGAGTGGGAGCTTGTGTAGAAGACACTTTTTGATCTTGTTGCAGGAATTTTTCAATGGCAAGTTCATCAAGGAAAATAGAGGTGGAGAAATTTAATGTTATGAATTTTGAGATGTGGAAGCTAACAATGGAAGATCTACTAATAGATCAAGATCTATAGGATGTTGTTGATGCGAATGTCCAAAGGTCCTCAGATCCTACTATGACTGATCTATATGATGTTATGGATTGAAAAGATAAGGGTTTGATCAGACTATGCCTGGCAGACTCTGTTCTAATCAATCTCCATGAAGAAAACACTACAAAGAAACTATGGGATAAGCTTGGTGAAATGTATCAAGCGAAATCTTTATTAAATCAAATTTTCTTGAGGAAGAAATTATAATCCTTGAAGATGGAAGAGGGTGGATGAGTTGCAGACTACTTGGAAGCATTCAAATGTTGGTGGCTCAATTAGTATCTATTGGTGTTAAGATGAGTGAAGAATAAAAAATGCCAGATCTTGCTTTGTTCTTTTCCTGATTCCTGGGATTCTCTTGTTGTTGAACACAACATGCCACTGAGAGGGGGGGTGAATTAGTGGTTTCACAACTCTTTCTTTTTCTATCTTATATGTGTATACTGTTTAGTAGATCTAACATAAAGTACACATACCTATTAGATAGGAGGATGACATAGATGCAACCACACACAAAAGGGACATTACATAGCACAGGATGTATGAGGAAAACCAAAAATGGGAAAAACCTTGGTGAGAAATGCTGCTGGAGACTACTGCTCCAATCCAACCTCATAATGAAACATTTAGTTACAACATTTAGGGAACCAACCCAAGGAGCAACACCCCTACTTTAGGGCACCAACCCAAGGAGCACCGACCCCTAATTTAGGGCACCAACCCCTGCACTGAGCACCAAATCAGTGATTACATGATCATATAATAAATACAAAAGTATTCTCCTTGTTAATAATGAAATTTTTAACTCTCATGCAAGTCTCCACCAGTTCATCTCTATACATATGTTTACCGGTTTTCTACTCACCTTCACTCTACTACAACCTTACCGATTCATCCTTCTGCTTCTCTTCTCTGCCTTTTCTCTATTGGCACTCTATTCTGTTAGATGCACTGATTCTTGCCTGCTTCACTTTGATCTCTTCCAGTTTTATCCTTACCAGTCAGGCTTTGCTCGGATCTAACCTTGTCGTATCTTCACCGAACCTCCCACAACATAGCTACGCATTTTCTACCTTTTTGTAGATTCTAGCATCACCAGTTCACACCTTTGCAACTCACTTTGAAGTTAACCAGTTACTCTGATCTTGCCGGTTAAGCCACTGTTAAACCATCTCACCGATTGTACCTCCAACATTTAGTCTTTATGATCTTAGATGAAGTCTTTGATTGGTTGGCTTTCTGCTGCTCTTTCACTCTCAATCCTTCATCATCCGGCCTGCAACATCATCAATCCTCTTCAGTCATGACTTGACATATTTATATATAAATTTTCCCGCCATGACCAAAATTCAAACTTCTGACACGCTAGGGTTCCTTCATCGACCTTGAGGCAAACCAAATCCAGTCAGATCTCTTTCTAGAGATTGACCACCTACAATGGATCAATCAGACTCTACCAATCATGCTGCATTCAAAACACGTTTGCCCTATTTGGCAAACACAACACCTTTTTTGGTGTGCACTTTTCAAAACACCTATGAAGTGATCACATAGATAGCTTCACCTACCTTGATCAACACCTGGACACTTGGCCTCGATCATGAAGCCACTGAATCAGATCTTTGTCCTCTGATAAGTCTCAAGCCGCATCTCTCTGCAACCTATATGTGATACATGCTATCGATATTAATGTTGACCAACCACCACCTACCTCATCGACAACACTTCACCGACCACAACATGCATGACAACTGTCTCCTACATGTCAAATTTGTCAGCATCCACCTCCACTAATTCTTATGTGTCGGTCTAGACAAGATCACCGACCAACCACACAACCGGGTCTCTAACCCTTTAGGTTCTACCCTAATCGGTCTGACTTCAAATTTTTACTTCGCTGCTCTTTCGGTAGGACACCCTTACTAGTCATCACACTTGCCAAGCTACCTCATGCACATATTCAATAGATGGGAGCCTTTCACTTCTACACCTTATTAGCTTTACTGGTGAACATACTTACTGGTAACCAACTTGATGACACCATGTCATCAACCTTCAACAATCTCTATTTGTTTGCATATGTGATAAAACCTTTCTCCATCTTCAATTCGATTTCACTCTCTATCTGCAACTTCTCAACCTTACCTTCTTCATCATTTGACTGGTTCTCCTATAAACTGGTTTGTGAAAGTGACAAACATATCCTTTCTTCTCTGTACCAACAACTCATCATGTTTCCCTTGCAGATCCGATGCACATCTATGATTTTATGCACCTAAGGCAACTTAGTGTTTCACCAGTTGATCTGCTGTGAGCCTTCAATCACCTACCTTCTACTTAGTTGTCTTATCTTGGAGATTATGATGCATTCCATGCATAATAGTGGATAAGATCCACTTACCGGTGGGAGTGGATCCTTGACATCTGCATTTAGCAATGCACCAATATGGCTTCCCTGTTTGAGCAGGCACATCTTCAAATAGGCACATATGAACTGGTTGGGCACACTCTTTGTGAGTCTTCTTATCATCTAGTGACTGCATCTTTATCAGGTGGGGGTCCTGCTATTTGACATCCAATCATCCAACATCCAATAGCATACCAGTTGGCACTTCTACACAAGCTCACCCTGCTTGCTCACTTGCTGGCTGCCAACAATGCACTGCCAACATACCACTTATTGGTTGTTATACCATACTAGTCTCCTTTCCATGTCTTCAACAAAAGTCAACACTAACTTGTATACCAGTGAATCCAATGGCCATTATGTTGGGCGACTTGCCATGGTAGTTGAAATCAATGACACCATTTTCGGTATGCATCAAGGACAACACTTCTCATCAATCTCCCATACTGGATGCCATCTTATACCTGTTGACATCAATGACAAAAAAATGCCAACAATCTCCCCCTTTGGCATTGATTTCAACGCATATAGTATCTGACATACTACAGATTCTCTCTCCCCCTTTGACAATAATGGCAAAGGCCACTGACAGGGTTTCTCTCCTCCTTGTCTTTACCGGGCACTGGCATAGTTTTCTCCCCCCTTTTTCTCTACCAGATGCTTCTCCTCCTTTGACCTTCCTATTTTGCATCCTCTCAATTCACAACACTTGAGATGGAGGGCTCAACCACCAACTGACACCAATTTCTTAGCAACCAAGTGTATATACAAACCGAATGATAATTGCATATACAAGTCTGAAACCAATTGAAGGAACGTGTTAGTAAATACAACTTACCTTTCGGTCAGACTGCATCATCTCCCCTTGATATGCAGAAGTTATTCTGAGCCCAATTTGTTGATACCAAGTATTGAAGCTGACATAGATACCAATTTGTATCTTTTGGGACACCGAATGCATGTTCCCCTATGCAGGTAATTTTCCCTCTTTACAGGCAACTCTTCTGGTGGTTCAGTTGTGATTTCAATTAAGTGCAATTTGGATAGACATTGAAATACCTCTCAATACCAGACCAATGAGCACATCCCAAGGTCTCAATCATATTGGTATAGCCATAGACACTTACACTCCTCCCGTGTCCAGCATGTCTGATAACAATCATAAGATATGGTTGTCAAGTCCCCCCGAGTCATAGATCTTAGGTCCTCATTGCCTATCAGGTTCTAAACCAAAGATTAGCAACCCCTTATACCAGTTGAGATGTGCAAATGTGATCAATCTGACGATCTTTCAGCTCCATTATATTCACCACAACTTATGACATGATCCTAGATAGACACAATGTTGTACAATATCACTATCATGCTATATATCAAATGGGTTAGCCCACAAAGGATGCATGCATACAAGATCAACTACTGGGCCAACATATGTCACTTAGAACTTTTACAATACCTCCTAAAACATAACCACCTCATTCCATGCTACCAGAGTTAATGATCCCAGACCTCATTGACTTACATAACCTGCAATACTAGTTAGTATCCATACTAGTAACATACTGGTTTCCTATCTTGATCCATCATCTCTACTAGAACACCTTCCTCTAAATCCTATCTTCTTATGTTAATTGCTTTTGATCCCAATTACAAATTAACCATCCATTTGATGAATAATGATGAACAAAAAATACCCTAATTGGTACTGGGAGGGGGGGGGGTGAATTAGTATAGACAAAAACTTTCTCAACAATTTATCAAGTTAAAGCAATAACAACTAGTTGTTTTCATTACTAAACTTAACCATGGCAATACCGGTTAAACACAGTAAGACTTCAGACAACATAAACTAATAAGTCTGAACACTTCAAATAGATTCAATACTTGATAACAAATTCACCCATAAACATATACATGTGGTATACTAGTAATACCATAACCTAATAACTCTACATGCATAATTACTAAAACACAGAATACTTAATCATCACATGAAAAATGCACAAATCATGACACACAAATTTTTCACGTGGAAACCTAAATGGGAAAAACCACGGTGGGGATGAATACCCACAAGCTTGTTTTAAACTCTTTTGAATCTCTCTCTATTAGGAGCCTAGTTCGGTTAAAGACTTTTACAATGAGGTTCTGTTAGGAACCGATCTTGTTAAAGATCACTCGGTTAAGGGATGGCTATATACCCTGTTAAAGGTTGAAACCCGGTTAGATGTTACTTCGCTAGAGGATTTGAAGAACTCAATGATCTTGAGTCACCTAGTTAAAGGATTTACAATAAACCTATTAAAGATACTTGGTAAAGGGATTTTCCAACTATTGAAATGGTTAGAAGACAACAAGTAAAATTTTGATCTGATAACAACACTACATGCCAAGGGAGATTCTTTTCATTTCCTCTATTCTGCAATCACACTCTGTAGTTTTTCTCTTACTAGTCTGGCAAGTATCTCATCACTCAGATACACACACAACATTTTCCAACAACAAATAATAACAAACATCATCGACCTTATAAACAACACTTAGGTCGATAGCATAAACCCTAAACCCTAAGCATTTAGGTTTACAATACAAGCAGTCCAATCCTGACCATTCAAACTTTTTGCATAGAGAAATACAATCTTAAACATATCACAAGACAATTTGCATCATTCATTCTTCACCACAAATTATAATCATTAACCCATCACGCTTTCTTCTCATATTGCTAAGAAGAATGTTCATTCCCGAGGTAGACATTTAATGCAATCGATCTTCACATGCAAGATCCTCAAGGAAATCCTTCACATGCACAAAACTGATGTGGCACCTCGATCTCATTCTCATATCTTAGCTAACTTATCACAGAGTATCATCGAGTGCATCGCACAAGCTGGATTGCCAAACCGGAAACCCTAGAGCTAAGATTACCAACCCGTAGTCACACTTAGTGAAAACCTGACACTGGTTCACAACATCTCTACATACCTCTTCATACCGGTTCACCAACTTCTTCCAATCTACATACTGGTTCACTTTCACTTATTGACATCAATGACAACATACATTACCATCATATCAATATGCCGGTTCATCACATGCCAACAATATCCAACAAGCTCCCCCTTTGGCATTGATGGCAGTACTCAGTGTAGCATTGCAACTATAAACATCATAGACCAGTGTATCTACATTATCAGATATTTTCTCCCCATTCATCAGATATCTTCTCCCCATTCATCAGATAGCTTCAACCCCATACATTAGATATCTTCTCCCCCTTTGATAACAATGCCAAAGTGGAGGCACAAGCTTCCATTCTCTATTATGATGCTCCCCCTATGGAGTAGCATCCTTTAACACATCAATCCTGAAAGATTTTTCACTATAGTACTTGACTGATGTGGAGCACACAACTTTTAGTTGACTTCATGAAGGGGCAGAACCCCTAATTCACCTCTCAAATAGGTAAATTTAGTCTTTGGTAAGGGCTTAGTGAATATATTTGCTAGATGCTCCTTACTAGAAACATGTTGAAGTACAACTTCCTTATTCTGAACTTTCTCTCTCAAGAAGTGATATTTAAGCTCAATGTGCTTAGTTCTAGCATACAATACCGGATTCTTGGAAATATTTATTGCACTTGTGTTGTCACAAAATATATTCACCAATTTCATATACAAGTACTTTGAAACCTTCCAATACATGTTTCATCCAGATTGCTTGAGTGCAGTTCATAAATGCTACCACATATTTTGCTTCTACTGTAGACTAGGAAGTACAACTCTTCTTCTTACTCGTCCATGATACTAATCTTCCACCAAGAAAGAATGCTCCACCAGTTGTGCTCTTTCAATCATCCACATTACCTGCCCAATCAACATCAGTATACACTTTGAGATTGAAGTCACCATTATATGGATACCACAATCCATAGTCAATTGTTCCTTTCAGATATCTAAGAATCCTCTTGACTACTACCAAGTGGGATTCTCTAGGACATTTCTGAAAGTGAGCTACTATTCCCACTGCATGAGCAATATCTGGTCTTCTGTGCACCACATAGTGTAGCTTACCAATCATTGACCGGTACTCCTTTTCATTTACCAATGCTGAATCATCTTCCTTAGTCAGTTTACAACCGATTACTATCGGTGTACCAACCGGTTTGCTTTCCTCCATGCCAAAGGTCTTCAATAGCTCTTTGACATACTTGGACTGGGTAGTAAAAATACCCTCTTTCATTTGCTGAATCTGTAAACCAATGAAGAAATTTCTCTCCAATCAGAGACATCTCAAACTCTTTCTTCATTATATCTACAAATGCATGGCTCATTTCATCATCTCCTCCAAAGATTATGTCGTCTACGAATACTTCACAGATCAGAATCTGATCACCTTCTGATTTCAAGTAAATGTTGCTATCTTTACTTGTTCTCTGAAATCCAATCTTCACAAGATGAGAATGTAACCTTTCATACCATGCCCTAGGTGCTTGTTTCAATCCATATAGGGCTTTGTGTAATCTACACACCATGTTACTATCTTCTGATAGGACACACTCTTCTGGTTGCTCTATATATACTTCCTCTTCAAGGATTCCATTCAAGAATGCAGGCTTCACATCCATCTGATATGCCTTAAATCCCTTAAATGCTGCAAATGCAAGTAGCATTTGAACACCTTCTAGTCTAGCCACAGGAGCAAAGGTTTCTCTATAGTCTTCTCCCTCCTCTTGAGTGTATCCCTTGCATACAAGCCTAACCTTGTTCCTTATGACTATACCTTCTTCATTTAGCTTATTCCTGAAGACCCATTTCATACCTATGACATTTTTGTGTTCTAGTCTGGGTACCAAAGACCATGTTACATTCTTTTCTATTTGGTCTATCTCATTTTCCATTGCTTTAATAAGTGCTTCTCTGGAAGTCTTGGGTTCTAATTCAGAAATCATGCAAGAGTTTTCTTTCACTTTTCTTCTTGTGAGTATCCCTGCATCTTTATCTCCTATGATCTACTTCAAATCATGATGCAATTTCACATATCTAGGAATGACTCTAGCTGGTTCTTCTTGCTTTTCCTCTTCTCCTTATTCTCCATCTTCTTCTTCTCTTACTGCAACTTCTACCGGTATAGGAACACTAATATCTTTTCTTGTTTCTTTTGTAACCGGTTCCCAGAAATATATTCCCGGTTCACCTTCCACTTGCTCGCTACTAGTTCCCTTAGATTTATCAGGAGATTCATCAACCTTGACATTGATGCTCTCAACAAACTTTTGAGTTCTATTATTGTAGCACTTGAGGGCTTTTCTCTTAGTGGAATATCCTAGAAATATTCCTTCATCACATTTAGCATCAAATTTTCTCAAATGCTCACCTCTCTTGATAGAGAACTTACTCCCAAATACCTTAAAGTAACTCACAGTGGGAGTCTTCCGGGTCTAGTACTCATAAGGGGTTTTATCTTTGCCTTTCTTGATAAGTACCCTGTTCATTGTATAGACTGCAGTGCTCACCGTTTTTCTCCAAAAAGTGTGAGCAACCTTTCCTTGGATCAACATTGTTCTCACCGCTTCAACTACAATCATGTTATTCCTTTCTGCTATGCCATTCTGTTGTAGTGTTAACTTCTGATGAATTTAACTGATCGGTAACAATGATCTCAAGACTTTACTAACAACGGTGGCATCCTCAATCATTCCACCAATGCTTTTGATATCTCCAACCACAGTTTTAATCCTAATTCCATATTGCTGAATGGTCTCTCCTTCAACCATCCTCATGTCTTCAAATTTTCCTCTAAGTCTCTCTTCCTTAGCTTGTTTTACATGCTCATCACCACCATAAATGGTTTCCAGTGCATCCCATACATCCTTAGGAGTGTCCTTGTCTTGTACATCAATAAACTCAATATCTGACAAGCTGCTGATAAGGGCTTCCATGACTTGCCCATTTTCCTGAATCTCTCTCTTCTGATCATCAGTCAGAGTGCCAGTGGGAATCACATAGGCATTCTCAACATAGCTCCAGTGTTGAGCACCCATACTCTTGATGTAAATCTTCATTCTGTCCTTCCATATCTTGAAGTTATCTCTATTGAACTTAGGACCTTCCCTCTTCATCATTACAACAAGATCTTTTACCTCAAGCGGTTAAGCTTATATCACCAAGGACTTGAAGTTGCTCTGATACCAATTGATGAATAATGATGAACAAAAAATACCCTAATCAGTATTGAGAGGGGGGTGAATCATTACTGACAAAAATTTTCTCAACAACCTGTCAAGTTAAAACAATACCAACCGATTGTCTTCATCACTGAACTTAACCATGGCAATACTGGTTAAACATAGTAAGACTTTAGACAACATAAATTGATAAGTCTGATCACTTCAAATACATTCAATACTTGATAAACATATGCATGTGGTATACCAGTAATACCATAACCTATTAGCTATGTATGTCTAATCACTAAAACACAGAATATTTAATCATCACATGAAAAATGCACAACTCATGACACACAAATTTTTCACTTGGAAACCCAAATGGGAAAAAACACTATGGGGATGAATACCCACAAGCTTGTTTTGAACTCTTTTGAAGCCCGCTCTATTAGGAGCCTAGTCTGGTTAAAGACTTTACAATAAGGTTCTGTTAGGAACCGATCCTGTTAAAGATAACTCAGTTAAGGGATGGCTATATACCCTGTTAAAGGTTGAAACCCTGTTAAAGGTTACCTCGCTAGAGGATTTGAAGAAATCAAGGATCTTGAGTGACCCGGTTAAAGGATTTACAATAAGCCTATTAAAGCTACCCAGTAAAGGGATTTTCCAACTGTTGAAATGGTTAAAAGACAACAGGTAAAACTCTGATCTGATAACAACACTACATACCAAGGCAGATCCTTTTTAGTTTCTCTCTTCTGCAATCACACTTTGCAATTTTCCTCTTACTGGTCTGGCAAGTATCTCATCACTCGGATACTCACACAACATTTTCCAACAACAAACAATAAAAAATATCATCGACCTTATAGAAAACAATTAGGTTGGTTGCATAAACCCTAAACCCTAAGAATTTAGGTTTACAATACAAGCGGTCCAATCCTGACCATCCAAACACTTTGCATAGAGCAATACAATCTCAAATAGATCACAAGACAATTTGCATCGTTCATTCTTCACTGTATATGGGAATCAGTAACCCATCACGCTTTCTTCTCATACTGCTAAGAAGATTGTTCATTCCCAAGGTAGACATTTAATGCAATCGATCTTCACATGCAAGATCCTCAAGGAAATCCTTCATACGCACAAAACTGACATGGCACCTCAATCTCATTCTCATCTCTTAGCTAACTCATCATAGAGTATCATCGCACAAGCTGGATTGCCAAAATGGAAACCCTAGAGCTGAGACTACCAACCCGTAGTCACACTTAGTGAAACTCCAACACCGGTTCACGACATCTCTAGATACCTCTTCATATCAGTTCACCAACTTCTTCCAATCTGCATACCGGTTCACTTTCACTTATTGACATCAATGACAACATACATTACCATCATATCAACATGCCGGTTCATCATATGCCAACAATATCCAACACCATTGACACATGTAGTAGTGATCCATCTCTCATCAGTAGGTGTGTAGCCAAGGCAGCCACTACACACACTTGCCATCTCATTTCCTTCCTTTATATCGACAATAACCTGTTCTTCCATTTGTCCTCTTCCATTGAGGGGATGAATGATATGGTCAATGTACTAATCCCCCTAAGGTCCTGCATCTACTTTAAGCCTTAGGAGATTGCCTGTGCATTGAATGCACAATGCCAGTCCATGGTTCTACTCTCTTCTTTCTTCCTCCATATCTGCATGACTTCACTTTTCTTCCCATTTTCAATCTTGGGAGTAGGTATCACCTTCTTTTTCTGATTGGTTGTTGCTCTACCAGATTCTGCCACATGACTAGAAACATTGATGTAGAAGCAAACACTGTTCATTCCAATCAAATTATTGGGGGACCTTCTGTCAAACTGGTTAGACCATCTTCTTCTGGTCATGTTGTTGTAACCAGTTACCGAAACTAGTGGACCTCTTGATCTTGCAAGGGCATTTCTCCTTTGGTTCCATGTAGGTCTTTGGCCTCCATATGCTCTATATCCTTTTCCATGCTAAGCATAACTATTATACTGGCTATCATGTGAATGAAATTTCCCGTTCCTACATTCATGACTTATATGCCCAAATCCATTACAGTTATAACATACATGATTTATATTTCTTGAGGGAGAAAATGGATTCTTACTATTATGCATAGGAGCAGATCTATGTATGTTTCTGCATCTTGACATACTATGGCCATATGCATTACTTCTTGGATAAACTACATTCTTATTTCTAGACCTCTTTATAAATTCATTTGCCCTATGACCATAATCTTTGCAAGAGAAGCAGTAACCGGAGAAAGGGGGAACATAACTTACAAATTTTTTTTGCCATTCTTGTGGAGATCTTACCAGTTTAGTATCTCCATGACTGTTTCTCTAGGGATGGATCCTGGGATGTTCACTTTATGTAGTTCCTCCATCTTATCCCTTCTTTTCCCACACCTGCTTTGTCTTGTGGGTGGTAGCATTTCTTTGTCTTCTACTAGTAGGATGTCTTCTATACTCTCTTCTTCTATTCTTTCTTCCTGTGAAGCAACCTTCTCCCATCTTTCCTTTTCCTTTGGGATCGGTATTGTTTCTCCTTCTTGCACCTCCAGTCTTCGTCCTTAGCTTCATGTCTTCATCGGTTGTAGTTAGATCAACCTTCTTCCTGGGAGTGCTCTGTATAGTGAAGATCTATCCCTTGTTATCTCCATTAGAGGAGACAAATAGAATGTCTTTGTGGGGGACATTCTTCCTGGTGGAGCATTCACCGACACCACATCCTAAACCTTTGGTATCCTTGGAATGTTTTTGCTTCTTCAACATCTTGTCCAAGGCATCACTGGTACCATCAAACCAGATTGCCACCTTGAGCTCACCCTGACATTTATCAAGGTCATTTCAGAGATTCTCAATTTCTCCTTCTAACTACTAATACTCTTTATCCTTTGCCTTTAGATCAGATGCTAGATCTTTACACCTGCATTCTTTGGTATCTTCAGATCCAAGATACATTTCTCAAATTCTTCAAGACATTTGATTAACGAGTTTTATTCCACAATCACAATATTCTTGAACAACTTCTATTCATTCCTCACTCTACTAAGTTCTTCGAGTGTAATTACAAGTTCTCCTTCAAGATCTACTTCTTCTTCATATTCTTCTTCACCTTCACTATCATTGCCAAACACATCTTGCTGATAGGAATGATCTGCATGATCATTCTCAGATGTGTGCCTCTCATCTTTTGATTCTTGAGCCACGAAGAGGTGAGTTTCCTCTTCATGATTTCTGCTGTTGCATACTGATATACCTTCATTTGTAGACTCATGTATTAGATTTTCCTTCTTGCTTCCACAAACCAGTTCTGTAGTACTAGGCTCATTTACACAAAGCTTCTTTAATATGTCCCATAAGCTCTTTGCTGATTTGCATCTATCCACCTATGAGGAAACATAATTTGAGAGCCCACAAAATATAGCCTTTATTGCTACACCATTACACTAGTATCTTCTTTCTTCTTCTAAATCAGTGGGAGGACTAAATTGACTAGGGCAGCCATTTACAACTGACATCCACACATCAAAGCCTAAAGAGGATAGGTAGACTTGTATCCTACAACTCCAAACAAAAAAGTTTGAACCATCAAACACCGGAGTAGGGGTTGACATTAAACAAACTATTATGTTCAAATACCAGAATCTACCCAAGCTGGAGAAAGCTTATCAATCGAGAACCTATGCTCTGATACCAATTGTTGAATACAATATGCCACTAAGAGGGGGGGTGAATCAGTGGTTTCAAAACTCTTTCTTTTTCTATCCTATGTGTTTATACCAATTAGCAGATCTAACATAAAACACACATACCTGTTAGATAGGAGGATGACCTAGATGCAACCACATATAAAAGGGACATCACATAACATAGGATGTATGAGGAAAACGCAACATGGGAAAAACCTCGGTGAGAAAAGCTCCTGGAGACTACTGCTCCAATCCAGCCTCACAATGAAACATTTGGTTACAACATTTAGGGAACCAACCCAAGGAGAGCCAATCCCTACACTGAGCACCAACTCCGTGATTACAAGATCATATAATAAATACAAAATTAATCTCCTTTTTACAAATGAACTTTGGAACTCTCATGCAAGTTTGTCCACTGGTTCACCTCTATACTGATATTTGCTAGTTTTCTGCTCACCTTCACTTTGCTGCAACCTACCGGTTTAGCCTTCTGCTTCTTCTCTGCTCAACCTTTTCTCTGCTCTGCCTTTTCTCTACTGGAACTCTGTTATGTCAAATGCACTGCTTCTTGCCACCACTAGTAATCTTCACTTTGATCTCTATCAGTTTTCTCCTTACCAGTCAGGCTCTTCTCAGATCTAACCTTGTCGGATCTTCACCGACACTCCCACAACACAACTACACATTCTCTGCCTTTTTGCAGGTTCTAGTATCATCAGATCACACCTTTGTAACTCACTTTGCAGTTAACTGGTTACTTTGATCTTCCTAGTTAAGCCACTGTTAAACCCTCTCATTGGTTCTACCTCCAACACTCAGTTTTTATGATCTTAGATGAAGTCTCTGATTGGTTGTCTCTTTTATTCTCTTTCACTGTCAATCCGTCATCATCCGGCCTGCAACAACATCAATCCTCTTCAGTCATGAGTTGACATATTTATATATGAGTTTTCCCGCCATGACCGACATTCAAACTTCTAGCTTGCTAGGGTTCCTTCATCGACCTCGAGGCAAACCAAATCCAATCAAATCTCCTTCTACAGATCGACCACTTGCAATGGATCAATCAGACTCTGCTAATCATGCTGTGTTCAAAACATGTTTTCCCTATTTGGAAAACACGGTACCCCCTTCGGTCTGCACTTGTCAAAACACCTATGAATCGATAACACAGATAGATTCACCTACCTTGATCGACACCTGGACATTGGGCCTCGATCATGAAGCCACTGAATCAGATCTTTGTCCTCTAATTAGTCTTGAGCCGCATCTCTCTGCAACCTATTTGGGATACATGCTATTGAAATTAATGTCGACCAGTCACCAGCTACCTCACCGACAATACTTGACCGACCACAACATGCATGACACTTCTCTCTTGCATGTCAACTTTGTTGGCATCCACCTCTACTACGTCTTTTGTGTCAATCTAGACAAGATCACCGACCAACCACACAACCAGGTTCATCTACCGGTTCCCTAACCGTACCGGTTCTACCCTAACCGGTTTGCCTTCAAACTTGTACTTTGTTGCTCTTCTAGTGGGACACCTTTACCAGTCATCACATTTGCCAAGCTACCTCATGCACATCTTCTATAGATGGGAGCCTTTCACTTCTGCACCTTGTCAGCTTTATCGATGAACATACTTATCGGTAACCACCTTGATGACACCATGTCATCAAACTTCAACAATCTCCATCTTTTTGCATGTGTGGCAACACCTTTCTCCATCTTCAATCCAGTTGCACTCTTTGTCTACAACTGCTTAACCTTGCCTTCTTCATCATTTGACTAGTTCTCCTACTAGTTGGTCAAAGTGACAAACATATCCTTCCTTCTCTATACCGACAACTCATCATGTTTCCCTTGCAGATGAGATGCACATCTATGATTTTATGCACCTAAGGAAACTTAGTGTTTCACCGGTTGATCTGGTGTGAGACTTCAATCACCTTCCTTCTACTCAGCTATCTTATCTCAGAGGACTATGATGCATTCCATGCATAATAGGGGATAAACTCTACTTACCGGTGGGAGTGGATCCTTGACATCTGTATTTAGCAATGCACCAATATGGCTTCCCTATTTGAGCAGGCACATCTTCAAACATACACATATGATTCAGTTGGGCACACTCTCTATGAGTCTTCTCATCATCTGGTGACTGCATCTTTATCTGGTGTGGGTCGTGCTATTTCAAATCCAATCATCCAAGATCCAACAACATACCGTTTGGCACTTCTACACAAGCTCACCCTGCTTGCTCACTTGCTGGCTGTCAACAATGCACTGCCAACATACCACTTACCGGTTGTTATACCATACCGGTCTCCTGGCCATGCCTTCAACACAAGTCAACACTAACTTGTGTACCGGTGACTCCAATGGCCATTATGCTGGGTGACTTGCCATGCTAGTTGACATCAATGACACTATTTCCGGTTTCCATCAATGACAACACTGCTCATCAATCTCCCATACCAGATGCCATCTTATACCAGTTGACATCAATGACAACATAATGCCAATAGTTGTTATGGCTATTGGTAGTACTTCTATTATTTTCAAGTCCGAAGATGTGATGGGTACCCTACTTGGTGAAGAGATGCGAAGGAAGGTATCCATAGTTTGAAGGAAGCCCTAACTATT
>NC_081411.1:290875072-290945572 GCF_030272615.1 Cryptomeria japonica | reverse complement strand
CTAAGCATTTGGTTTTACTTTTTTCATTTAGCTAGTTGTTCCATGTTGTTTTAAATCTTTCTCACCTAGGTTTGTGTACTGGTGTGGAGTTTTAGCATTGTCGAAAATTTATTTTGTTTTTGCCATGTTCTTGGTTGAGTAAGGGTTTGGCTTCAATAATGGAAGCAACTTGATTTTCTTTGGCTCTTTCTCCATGGCCTCTGAGAGTCAAGTTGTTTTACATAGCCTTATTGTATATAATTTTTTTTTTGATGGCAATGACAAAGAAAATGGTTTTTTGTTGCTTACTAGGCGAGCTCCTATAGCTCAGCTAGTGAATTTTCATGGTGTAAAACAAAGCTTCTTTGCAAACCCCCGCCAAGTGGACCTCATTTTAGGTTTCCTAAGGTGGAATTAAGTTTGGAAAGAGATTTTATACTATAAGGGAGGATGTTTCAATGAATAGTTTGTTGGAAATGCATTTTGAGCAGCCAAAGTATTGAAATACAATGGTTTTTGAACACTTTTCCTCTTGAAACTTGGTTGCACATCAAGTGTTTGTCTTTATGCTTGTAGGGAAAGAATTTGGAAGGATTAAAGATGATGGTATAGACTTTATAAAAAGATTTGGTGGTCTCAAGAATATTTTGGAATGGTGATAAGGTGTTTGAAGACTTAAAACCCTTGAAAACCCTTGTTTCTAGGCACATTTATAGGACAACAGTTGTACGGTCCTGTCAGACCTCCTCATAGCACAAATTTGAAATATCTCCATAAATTTTAAATCCATAAATGCAAATATTTCATGAGGTTTTTTCATAGTTTGTGGAGTTATAAGCATTTTAGCAGTTTTGGAGGGCTAATTGGGGCTCTTTTCTTGTAGCCCTGTTTTGAGCTTTTCCTCAAATCAGGTAACAAGACAACTTGAAAGACCATCAAAACAAGTTTAATTAAACCTAATAGGATGTAATAAAATGTACTAGACCTCTTGCAACTCTTGGTGAGTGATTTTGGTGTTTGGAGCTAGGAAGCAAAGTTGCACTTTTGTGAGTCTTGAGAGCAAGTATGAATGAAAATAAGAACTAACATGGTAGGAAGATATCAAGGTTGGTATGAAACATAGAGAAGGAAATAAATCAAAGAAAAAACACCCAAACAAGTGGCAAAACCTTTAACAATCACCTTTGAGGGAACTTGCAAGCCAAATTGATTACAAACACACAATTTGAGCCAACTTTTGAGTTTCTCCCTATCATAGTGGTATCAAAGCAAGAAGTAAGTCTTGGGTAGAAATGAGTAGTTTAAATATGGTGACCAATCCTGAGTTATCCAAGAAGGTAGAAGACCAAGAAGAGTAAAATAGAGCACTAAGGGAGAGATTGGAGCAGCTAGAGACAAAACTAGCTTCAATAGAGGTCAGAACTGAAGAAGTGAGCGATAAGGTAGGAGATAGGAGAAAATTGGTAGAAATAGAAGATGAGATCCCTATACCTGACCCTTTTCTTAAACAAGAACCTTTCTTGAAGGCCTTGAAGGATTTGAGTGGAAAAACCTTAGAAGGTGTAGCCCTTTTCAGTGGCAAGATGGATCCAGACTCAGTCATGGAGTGGATTGAAGGCCTAGAGAATCACTTTGAATGTGATGGGGTGACAAAGGCCCAGAAGGTGAAGGTAGCTAAGTCTAGGTTGAGAGGGGCTTCCTTAACATGGTGGAATTTCATTCAAGCTGAGAGAGAAAAATAGGGGAAACAACCCATAGCAATCTGGAAGGGAATGGTGTCTAAGATCAAGGAAACCTACATACCAGATGATTATGAAATCCAACTACATAAGAAGAGGCGGAATTTGAGGCAAAGGGAGTTAGATGTGAGAAGCTATACAGAGGAGTTGCAAAGACTATTTTAAAGTAAAAGGTTATGGAAGATGAGAACATAAAAGTTACAAGATATCTCAATGGATTGAGATGGAATATACAAGAAGAATTGAGTTTATTGTATCCCAATACAGTGCAGAAGTGTTACAACTGGCACTCAAAGTGGAAGAGAAAAGTAGGAAGAAGAAAGAACAAAGTAACAAAGGAAGAGGTAGGGGAAGAGATGGTAGAGGAGCTGATCAAAGGTCCCAAGGAGAGTCCAAACTTATAGAGAAAAGTGGGGATTCTAATAGAAAGAGTAGCTATAGAGGAAGGGGATCTAGCAATGCAGGAAGAGGTAGATCTAGTGGACTAGGATGAGGGTCCTACTTCTCAATCATGAAGTGTTACAATTACCAAAAGTTGGGTCATCCCGCCTATAGATGCCCTGAGAAATCTTCTTCATCTCAAGGAGGTGAAAGAAGAGCGACATATGTGCAAGAAGATGTAGCAAGTGGTAAGGCATAAGAAGTGAGTTTAGCTTCAAAAGATGGGAAAATTTTAATGATGAGAAGAGTTTTGATCAAGGAGCCAACCAAAGAGGAACCAACTCAATGAAGATCTTTATTTAGAATCAAGTGCAAGATCATGAGTAAGGTTTTCAAAGTGGTGATAGATTTAGGGTCTATAGACAATATTGTGTCAGAGGAAGTAGCAAATAAACTTAAACTGGAGAGAGTTCCACATAGTAGTCCATATAAGGTCACCTGGCTCAACAAGGAGCAGCATGTGGTGAATGAACAAGCTTAGGTTGAGTTCACAATAGGGGGTTATAAGGATAAAATCCTATGTGATATACTCCCAATGTATGCTTGCCACCTACTTCTGGGTAGGCCATGGCAATTTGATAGAAAATCCATTCCTAATGATGAGAAGAACTCTTATTCTTTTCAAAAAGATGGAGTCACATATAAAATTCAGTCCTTAAATGATGAAGGAGAGGGCAGCAAGTCCAAAAACCCAAATTCCTTGTTGGTGAGTGAAAAAGAGCTCATAAACACTCTTGAAGAGGGTGAAGGAGTGGGGTTTTCTCTCATAGTGAAACCAAAGAGAGAAAAGAATGAAAAGAAGGTTCAAATACCTCATGAAGTGCAGCAAATACTAGACAACTTTAAAGAAATCATAAGTGATGGAGCACCAGCAACCCTACCACCTACTAGAGCCATAAGCCATCAAATTGACTTCATTCCTCGAGCTTCATTACCCATCAAAGAAGCCTACAAGATGACCCCAGAACAAAATAAAGAAGTGGCTAGGAAAATATAATTGTTGTTAGATAAAGGTTTGATAAGGAAGAGTATAAGTCCTTGTGTCGTACCTAAAGTGTTAGCTCCAAAGAAAGGAGGAACATTGAGGCTATGCACAAATTCAAGAGCCATTAACAAAATCACTATCAGATATAGATTCCCTATCCCAAGGATTGAAGATTTGATGGATTGCTTGGGAGGTGCAAAGTGTTTCACAAATATTGATCTCAAGAGTGGTTACCACCAGATTAGGATAAAGGAAGGTGATGAGTGGAAAACAACCTTCAAAACTAATGAAGGACTTTATGAGTGGCTTGTTATGCCATTTGGTCTCACTAATGCTCCTAGTACATTCATGAGACTTATGAATGAAGTTTTTAAAGATTTTATTGGTAAATTTGTTATTGTATACTTAGATGATATCTTGATTTTCAGTAGAACTAAAGATGAACATCTAAAGCATCTCCAATTTGTATTGCAACAATTGTATGATGATCAACTAACAATAAACTTGGAGAAGTGTGAATTTTTATGCACCGAGAACTAGTCTATCTTGGTTTTGTAGTTTCACGTGGAGAATTGAAAATGGACACATCAAAGGTGGAAGCCATCACCAATTGACCAACACCAAAAATAGCAAGTGAAGTGCGAAGTTTTCATGGTTTGGCACAGTTCTACGGGAAGTTTATAAGGGGATTCAGCGAGATTTGTGCACCTATACTAGATACTATTAAAGGTGGAGTGAAGACAAAGTTTTAGTGGACCAAAGAAGCTAATAAGGGGTTTGAACCCATGGTTTTCCTATTAGTATTGTTTCAGATAGAGATGTCAAATTCCTTGGACATTTTTGGAAAACTCTTTGGAAAAGATTAGGTACTAACTTGTCTTTTGGTTCAACCTATCATCCCCAAGCCGATGGCCAAAAAGAAGTGGTTAATAGGACACTTGGTAACCTCTTAAGGTGCTTGAGAAAACAATATGGACAGTGTTGGGATCAGATTCTTCACCAAGCAGAGTTTGCCTACAATGACAGTGCCAACAGGTCTACTGGTAAGAGTCCTTTTTAGATAGTGTATGGTATGCACCTAAAGGGTGTTATGGAGCTGAGAAACATTGGTAATATGTAGCAAAGAAGTGGTCAAGCTGATGATGTAGCTCAGTATATGAAGGAGGTTCATGATCAAGTAAAGCATGCTCTCCAAGATGCCTCACAAAAGGTCAAAGCTAGAGTTGATGCAATAAGGAAAGATGTACAATTTTCAATTGGTGACTTTGTGATGGTGCACTTGAATCAGTCTAGACTTCAAAAAGGAATTCCCAGCAAACTACAAATGAGGAGGATAGGTCCTTGTAAGGTTTTGGCTAAGTATGGCTCTAATTCTTATAAGGTTGATTTGACTAATAATGTTGCATTGTCTCCTATCTTTAATATTTCAGATTTGGTTGCATACAAAGGGAAGCTTCCCAAGGAGGATGAGAGAGTTTTAGATGTTCATCCATCACTTTCAGACCTGCCTCTTCCTTCTACACCAATGCCTCAAACTGAAAAAGTTTTTGGATTCTAGGATTCTCAAAAAGACTCGGCACCAAGTCTATATGGAGCATTTGATGAAGTGGAGGAACAAACCAGACTCTAAGGCTACTTGCATACCTAAATTAGACTTTCTTCAGTCTAGAATTGATCCCTCATTGTTTCCAAACTGAGTCTCTTGACTTCTTTGTCTTTGGGGGAGTATGGTGGAGGAGCACCTAGTGAAGCTTAGGGAGCACTTCATCAAATTGTTTGAAATGACCTATGTTGGTCTAAACTAGATAATGGACTTTTTGTATGTAAAAAGGGTATGTTTATTGCGTTTAAGTGTCCTTTGTGTCTTATTTTTGTTTTTTGTTGAGTTTTTGGTCTATTTTTGACATTTTATGCTTTGTAAGCCTCTAATGGGCAAAATGTAGAAAAATGGTCAAAATGCCTTATAAAGCCTTGTTAGGAATTGAAATATTTTTTGGTGTTTATATTAAACCATTTCACTTAGTGGAGTTAAGTTTGTTTGGCTTAGAAGTCAAAAATGCTCATTGTACTAAAAATTGTCAAAGCTGTCAAGCAACATTTCGATAATTTTTGGAAAATTTGTAAAATAAGGCAAAAGGTGGTTATTGATCCATACCTGGGAATGATTTGGGTAGTGAGTGTCTATTTAAATCCTCACACAACTTTGTATCAGGTTGGCATTCAAAAACAAGAAGAACTCAATACAAAACCTAAGAATTTTGTCACTTTTCTTGCATTTTTGCTCCATATGCTATAGCAGACCGTACTTCCTAATCATTTGGCTATATTGTTTTCATTTGGGTACTTGTTTCATGTTGTGTTAAATATTTCTCACCTGGTTTTTTGTGCTGGTGTGGAGTTTTATCATTTTAGCAAAATTATTTGGTTTTTGCCCTGTTCTCGGTTGAGTAAGGGTTTGGCTTCAATAATGGAAGCAACTTGATTTTCTTTGGCTCTTTCTCCATGGCCTCTAAGAGTCAAGTTTTTTTACATATCCTTCTTGTATATACAATTTTTTTTTTGATGGTAATGAAAAACCGAATGGTTTTTGTTTCTTACTAGGCGAGCTCCTATAGCTCGGCTAGTCAATTTTCATGGTGTAAAACAAAGCTTCTTTGCAAACCCCCACCAAGTGGACCTCATTTTTGGTTTCCTAAGGTGGAATTAATTTTGGATAGATATTTTATAATATATGGGAGGATGTTTCAATGAATAGTTTGTTGGAAATGTATTTTGCGTAGCCAAAGTATTGAAATACAATGGTTTTTTAGCACTTTTCCTCTTGAAAATTGGTTGCACATCAAGTGTTGTCTTTATGATTGTAGGGAAGGAAGTTGGAAGGATTAATAATGATGGTACAGACCTTGTCAAAAAAAAACTTTGGTCTGAAGAAGAGTTTGGAATGGTCATAAGGTGTTTGAAGACTTAAAACCCTTGAAAACCCTTATTTTTAGGCACATTTATAGGACACCAGTTGTACAGCCCTGTTAGACCTTCTCATAGCACAAATTTAAAATATCTCCATAAAGGGTATCCATAAATGCAAAGGTTTCATGAGGTGTTTTGGCCGTTTGTGGAGTTATAAGCATTTTAGCAGTTTTAGAGGGCTAATTGGGGCTCTTTTCTTGTAGCCCTCTTTTGAGCTTTCCCTCAAATTGGATAACAAGACAAATTGAAAGACCATCAAACCATGTTTAATTAAGCCTAATAGGATGTTATAAAATGTCCTAGACCTCCTACAACTCTTGGTGAATGAATTTGGTGTTTGGAGCTAGGAAGCAAAGTTGCACTTTTATGTCTTGAGAGCAAGTATGAATGAAAATAAGAACTAACATGGTAGGAAGATCTCAGGGTTGGTATGAAACATAGATTAGGAAAGAAATCAAAGAAATAGTACCTTAACAAGTGGAAAAACCTTCAACAGTCACCTTTGAGGGAACTTGCAAGCCAAATTGATTACAAACACACAATTTGAGCCAACTTTTGAGTTTCTCCCTATTAGCTAAAGTTCGCATCATGAAAGTATTTGATGCAAATGCCCAACTGCCTTTCCTAGGTCCTTTCGCTGATGTCTTGTCGGATTCCCTAAACTCATGGGTGGTGTGTCCTATTGAAGACCTTGTATTTTCCCCACTCGCGGTAAGTTTTGAAGATGACAAGATCCCTTTCCTTGTCTTCTCATTCCATCATTTATCTTATTCTAATGGAATGAAATAGGCAGCAATCATATGGTGTCATTTGTATGTCGCAGGATAAAGTTGGTGAAAGTGTCAAGCCACAAAAAGAGGATGTTAAACGTGGCCCTGTGATCACACAGGTAAGTCAGAGGCTACGATCACTTGGCATCACCCCTCCTGAGTTGCATAAGCATGAGGAGGAGTGTAAAGCATTTTACGATATTGTCAACTCCATTGCGCAAACCAGACAACGGAGGCGATAATATTTTTCGATCTACATTGTTGTTCCTCTTTCCTAATATTTACAGCGAGATCCTATGGTGGAAGATCAATCTTGATAGACTATTTAGATGGGGTTTTAAGATGTTATATTGAGATGGATTTTGCCTTACCATAGTTTAAAGCCTCTCAATTATTGTTTTCATTTTAAATGAACTGTACTTTATTTTCAACCTTTCCTACTATTTTAAGCAACATAATTGTAAAGGCTTAATTTGTTGGACTGTTTCATGGTGATCCTACACCATGAACTATCCTTTAATAACTTTAGGAACCTGTCTTTGGTGCACAACATTTTAATAATGATAGTGGATGGTAGAATAAAGTTGATGATAGTCATTTATTGTTCAAGTTTTGTTCAAGGTCTCTTAATTATTGCATATGCATAGGTTTTGTTATTGTGTATCAATAGGGTTCTTGCAACTCTTTTACGTATATAGATCAAGCCGAATGTTTGATTGAAATTGTGAACCATGTGCTCTTTCCATTGTAACTTACAGTAGTTCAATATACCATTGTTATTGTTTGTTTTTGAACACTGAATTTGCAATGAATTAACAACAAAAAATAACAAAAAAAATTAATTAAAAAATAGTAGACTTGTGTTATAGTTTCATGGAAGATGTGTAATAAGTTGGATGCAAGACGATGAGTGGTGAGTGATGGAGTTATCTTCCCAAAAAATGGATTCCCAATTGGCAGGTAACCAGCCACCCAAGTTCCCTCTCACTTGTTAGTTTAGTGAACATGTTAACTTTTGTATTCTACATAATGTTATTCATGCAAAAATGCAATAGATACCTATTCGTTTCGTGTTGGCATAAACTATTATTTCCTGCATTTTTTATGTTGTCTTCTCTATCTATGTACTAATACTTATTTTTTGGCATTTTTTGTAAGGATGACAATGGGAAGAGCAGGGACATGAAAAAGAAAGGGCGTTGAAACATATGTTCTAAAGAACAGAATGCCTGTTATGACTTCACAAGTGAATTGGATGCCTAATGTTCTCACCTCCAATGGCAGTTTAGGGAAGTTTGCAAGACAACCACCACCACCCTTTGCAGACTGGAATGATGGGATGGACAAAATGAAGTTTGATGCCATGCATGTAGAACTACTAATGTAGAAAGTTGAAATGGCCCACGCTAAAAGTGAAAGGCTGAAGGGGATTTTTTATGACCTTGAATGGAGATTCACTAAACTGAAAAGGAGATGCACTAAAATCAGCAAGAAATACATGGAACTCAATAACGAGGTCATGGACTTTGATGATAAGAATACAGACCTTGAGTTGGAAGTGCGTAGACTGCAAATGGTGAATGAGAAACAGGAGGTAGTGTGTGAGGCATGCACTAAAAGTAGAAAAATCATAAGTGACCTGATGTAGAGCATGCTATATCTTTTTGCACAACGCACTCAGTACTGGAAACAAAGGTTCGAGGAGGTGTATTCCTTTGTAACAGATGAAGATGATGGGAAGGATGTGCCTCCCCTTACTCCAACCACTGGAGGAAAGAAAAGTGATTTAAATACTCAACCTCTTCCTTCAAAAGAGGCTTGTACTATTACAAAAGTTTTCTAGATGTATATTGTTGACCTATGTTGAATAAAAAGTCAGGAATAGTGCAGACCATTTGTAATCAGACATATTGGAATTTAATCTAATTCTTTCATTTAATAAAACACTTTGTATGCTTCATGAGTGGTTATTTTCAATAAATGTGATTGACTTCACTTAAACAGCTTGAATGGTTAATGACTTGTTTCTTGTACACTTTTTCATGCTTTCTGAATGGTTATATATGGCTTTTCTACACGTCTTGTATGATGAATGGTTGAACAAGGTGATATGTGCCTCTTCGATTGGTTATAGGGTTATATATGTTTTCCATATGAAGAATAGTTATATGTGGCTTTCTCAAATGTCTTTTCTTTCATATATATGTTGGGAATGTGTTCTAAACTTACTTCGGTTGATTTCACTACAATCGAGTATATTATGTGATGTCCCCTTCTTATTCTACTACTATTATAGGGAGTGTACCTTAATATAATTGATAAAATATTCATCATTAGATTGCACTAACCTATAGAGCAATGAATGGTCAGGGTGAGCATTGTGAGACCTAAGTCACATTGGCAGTGCTTTCATGTGCATTTTCAATGAGTAATTTGATTAAATGAGCATAAAAATATATTGGGGTGTGTGTCAAATTAAAATATTGTTGTCTTGTATGTGAATTAACTACCTTAAAACCCTTTGTGATAGGGTTAGAGAAGAGTAGAGACAATACATATTAGACAGGATCACAAAAATTTTCAATCAAGAAATACAAAGTATGTTAGTCAGGAAGACAAATATGTGTGCTATAAAGTCATGCCAAAGTATATATTAAATATAGATCAATGAGTATTTAACTATTTAAGCTTTACTACATGAATAAGATGAATTATAACATGCAGGTTAGTTATACTTGTATTCTTGAAACAAAGAAACTGAAATTGAAACTATCACTTCAAATGAGCAGAGAAGTTTTTGCATTCTTCTATTGATTTTGCCACTGAAATGAGGTACAACATACTATTAAGCCATTCTCATAAGATCTTCTTTATTTTCTATTGGTATTGGTTTCTCCTTTTTATACAAAATTGGGAGAAGCAACAAGCTTCAGACTATTACAAGACACCTCTTCATAACTAATACATAATGGAGAAATGAGAGAAATGAGAAATGAAAATTTGAAGATGATTGCAACTCTCAGATTTTGCGCCTGGCAATCTCTGTTATCAGTTTTTAGGCACATTCAGATGAGTCACTTCCCATTGGTAAACTTCATAATCACTGGGCCACTGAAGGTTCAGAATGATGGGCATGTTCACCAAATGATCTTTTCACTTATTGTCTGTTAATTCCTTACCTCTACAACAAACTTGGCATAACCAAAATCCACATTTATAATCCATCTTGAAACACATGAAAACTCTCAACATTGATATCTCCTTCCTCCTTCAAATGTGCATTGATCTTTGCTACAATCTAGGTGAAGTCTCTCTTCCAATCATCATAGTCTTGGTTATACTTTTCATTTTTCATGATACGAGGGATAGTCCAATGCTAAAATGTGTGGAAATAATCAATTTTTGCTCTCATCTTTTGCTCCATACTTTTGAGATCATTGAGTCCACTTTCTATTATTTGCACCATTTTCCAAGTTTCTTTTATTTTTAGTTCAGCATCAAGGTTTCTTTGAGTCACCTTGCATAGAATTTCTAATGTCACATATGCAGGTTGCTACCTATTTTATAGGTTTTCCAATTTGGGGCCTATCCTCTTTGAACACTTATAACATCTTCAACAAAGTCTGATAACTCCCATATATCTCTTCCAATTTCTCAACTATAAAGTTGACCTTGTGTAGGAGAATTTGTTCAAAAACTCGCAAAGTTTCTTGTGCCATTTTTTGCAGGATCTCCTCATTGGCTGCCCTCATATCTTGTATCTCTTTCTCATATTTCTTCTTTTCTTCAGTCCACTCTTTGTTGTCACCTTTTTTATCAATTTTATTTGAAGGAGAATGCGTATGCAAAATGATTTCCTTATTTTTATTGTTAGGCTAACCTTCCAGCTTTCCTCTCAACGTAGCATTCTCAATATATAACCTATTTATTTCATCATTCATATCCTTCTACCTAGCCTCTAGTTCATGTAACTTTCCTTCCATTTTCTTTACTGCATGCCTCGTAAACATTGCAGAGTGCATGGTCATTGGAGCGACCTCTAATGGAAATTTTTATTTTATTGATTTGAAAAGTGTTGCCCCCTGAATTTCCTTTACCAAATCAACCAACTTCATCTTACGAGTACTTTTTGAGCTCGCCCATAAGGCTAATATATCAATTTTGGGATTATACCATGTTCCACTCACCCCTTCATCTGAATCAAATTCAGTAATTAGTATGGGATCGTCCTATTGCCTGGCCTGATCCAACAAGAACGTTTGTTTCATGGTCATTCCTAGAATTATGAGCATGCTACTATTTAAAACCATTTCTCTTGCTTCTGCAAGAATCAAGTTTGTTTCATCCAATCTCATTTCTTTCTAAGTTTGAGAAATCACCTCTTCATGTTTTGTTTCCTCTACTCCCCTGAAGTTCACTTGTTTCCCCTCTTCAAATTCCTTCATTTTTGTCTTTAACCAGACATCTTTAAATTCCTAACTATGGATGAAATTGTCATCATCAAGGAACCTCATTGACATGGCCACTATTTCATCGCTAGTATTGACAAGATTTACCTCTTTTTTTACTTGGGCCTCATAGTCATGTACCACTTGTTGGTACCTGGGTGGAACCATATTTATTGATCAAATGGCTCCTCCATCTCTGGGGCCCTCAATGCAACAACAACTTCAAGTGTATCATCCTGCTCTTCATGCACTTCTCCCCTGGATTTGTTATCTGTTACCTCTTGAATCACAGCCCCTATAGGTTTTTTTGGTAGACCCTCGGACTTTTGTTGTGGGGCTTCCACACTTGATGATTTACCATATATATTTTTTAAATTTTGGAAACACAATTCTATTCTCTCCAACCCATTAGTCACACCATCATAGAACCCAGGGAAAGATGGATCCCTTTGTTTCTTTTCCTCTTCAACTCTTGCTATGATTTCCCACTTCTTCCTTCTATCCATAATTTCTCCATTTGACGTGAGAAATTTTATCAGGTCTTCTTCTATCAGTAACTCATGTGAAACTAACTTAATAACATAGTCGATGTGGTTTTCAGGATCACACAATCTTTCCTTGCCATGTTTTAGCTTGAAATTGATGTTTAAGTAATTTTGTAACTTTTTTAGCATGTTGGATCCAATTGAGAATCCACAAAATGTCACATGATGAGGTATAAATGACCCTTTCCTCCTTGTAACAATCATCTCTTGCTCTAACCATAACATCTGCCATATAAATTCCAGAAATGCAAGCCTATCTGGTACAAACATGGGAAACAAATGGCGAGTGTGGGGACAACCATAGACCCTAATAATAGTATATTCCCTCATGTAAAACCAATCTACAAAATTATGAGTGTGACCCTTCTTAGGGTTATAGGCCAAAGGTCTCAATACTTTCCTTATTCCAGGAGACAATCTGTCAACCACTCTATAGAAAATAGCAACAATACTTCAAACAAAGGAGTTGCGAAAGACCTTGTAATCTAAATTCCTGCATCTCTTATCCCACAAGTAACACCAAAGATGACCTAGGAGCCTGTATCCATTTTTGTCCACTATTCCTAATTTCTATCTTTTTGCAAATGCCTGCCTTTTTTGAAACAAGATAAGATGACATAATAAGGAATCATGGTGGAAATCATTACTTTTCATTTCCTTCCACGCCACCAACTGCCCTCATGTTCTTCTCTCAATTTCTGAAGAAAAATCAAACTCCAAATTGACATCTGAGTTTTGAATTCTCATAGCCATAGACATAAAACTCACTGGCATCCTAAGATTGATGTCCTCCCCCAAAATCTAACACAAGGCAAAGTAGGTTTTATAGAAATACCCAAGAAAATCATTGATGGGGAATGACTCGCTCCCTATAACCATCAACCGTTGGTTCTTCAAACCCCTTCTCCTAAGATATAGGAGCTCATCTTTCCTGTATGTCCTTGAAAACCTATCATAGTCCATTTTAAATTGTTCTAGGTCTACCTTAGTGAGGGCTTCTTTGTTCAATGTGAAACAATCAATAATCGCAGACCTAGTAATTACCACCAAAGGTTTCCCACTCGACATCCTCACAACATTAGTGATAGGGTCATAATTTTCAGCCAATACCTGAATCAACTCATGGTCTATAAACACATTTGGCACAATTAATTTGGCTACGTCATATGTCCAAGCATTTGATATTGGAATTTTCTCATTTTTGTTTTTATAGAAAAACCAAAATAGGTCTTTTCTAGAAACTAGGATTAAAACACCTCTGCAACCCTCTAAAGTGTCTTTAAAAACACACTTAGCTGATTTATCTGCAAAACCAGGCAATGCATCTAACAGTGATTTTTGCATAGGCCTCTTGGTTGGGTTTACCATTCCGAGGTTTTTTTTCTAGGCTAACCTCCCGTTTTGGACTTTCTTCGTCCCCAGTTTCCCCTTTTCGTTTAGGCATTTTTTCTTTGTATTTCTTACTGGAAAACATGCATCTACAAATATTAGGTTGAGGGAGATATTGTATACTTACTTGCAAGTCAACACCAAATTTTGTCCCTGAATTCTATCACTGACCCTAACTCGTGAATTTCCATCCTCGAATAAGAATTTGGAGCTGAAAATTTTTCTAGGGTTATCACTTATGAAATTTTTAAGTTACTTTGTTGATCACTTACAAAAGGTCTATGCTGAATATAACATGGTGTTTTATGCACCTATGATGATTCACAAAATGTGTGGCCAACATTTTCTTTGGCCTCGCGAAACAGCAAGAGCATCTAACATAGCGTGTTATGTGCCTTCATTGATTTGCAGACTACATGTCCAAATTTTTCTCTGGCCTTGCGAAATGATGAATTAAACAAACATGGCATGTTATGTGCCTTTGCTGATTTGTGGACTGCATGCTCAAAATTTTCTTTAGCCTCGTGAAATGGTGAATGTGATTAACAGAGTGTGTTATTATCTTTCATCATTTTGTGAACTACGTGGCCAACATTTTCTTTGGCCTCACGAAATAGTGAAAGCAACTAACATAGAGTGTTTTGTGCTTTCTTTGTTTCACAGATTGTGTGGCCGACATTTTCTTTCAGCTCGCAAAATGGTGAAAGCGACTAACATGGCATGTTATGCGCTTTCTATTTTTTGCTGACTGTGTGGCTGCTATTTGCATTAGCCTCTCAAAATGGCAAAAGTGACTAACATGGCATGTTTTGTGGCTTCGTTGTTTTGTGGACTATGTCACCACCATTTCCTTTAGCCCCATGAAACTGCAAAAGCAACTAACATAGAATGTTATGCGGCTTCGCTAATTCGCGGACTCCGTGGCCGCCATCTCCTTTAGCCCCATGAAACAAAAAAAATTACTAACATGGCATGTTATGCGAATTTCTTGTTTTGCAGACTGTGTGGCCGCCATTTTCATTAGCCCCATGAAATGGCGAATTTGACTAACATAGCATGTTAAGCTCCTTCGTTGTTTCGCACTCTCTTTGATTTCCAATCTATGATTTTTGGAACCAACACTCTCTTCAATTATACTATTTGCTAGTGTTATACACAAATTCTAGCCACTTCCTTTAGCCCCACAAAATGGCGAATGTGAATAACATAGCATGTTATACGCCTTCGCTATTTCGTGAAATGTGTGCCCAAAATTTCCTTTAGCATCACGAAATGACAAATGTGACTAATAGAGCGTGTTTCATTCCTTTGTTGTTTCACAGATTGAATGGTTGGTATTTTATTTGGCCTCGTGAAACATAAAATGCGACTAACATAGGGTGTTATGCGCTTTCATTGATTTTTGGACTGTGTGGCCGCTATTTGTGTTAGCCTCCCGAAACGGTGAAAGCGACTGACATGATGTGTTATGTGCCTTCACTAATTCGCAAACATCTTGGCCAACATTTTCTTTGGCATTGGGACACAATGAATGCGACTAACATGGTGTGTTATGCACCTTCTCTAACTCGCAGACTGTCTGGCTGGCATTTTATTTTGTCTCGTGAAATGGTGAATTAGACTAACCCGGTGTGTTATACACCTTTGTTGTTTCACAGACTGCATGCCCAGAATTTCCTTTAGCCTTGCAAAATGGCCAAAGTGACTAACATAGCATTTTTTGCACTTTTGTTGTTTCGCAGATTGCATGGCCAACCTTCTTTAGCATGTTTGAGAACTTTGTCGGTAATTTCTAGTATATGTAATTTATGTTCAATTTTTAAGTTTCCTTGTCAATCACTTATGAAATTATTTTATACTATCTACTAGTGTTACACACAAAGTCTAGTGTTCTCTTCAATTATCTTGCCCCATTCCCTTTGATGACATGTAATGGGTTATTTATATTGTAATAATAATGCATTTCTAAAACCTAACCTCCTTAATTAATCTTGTTGATCTATCTTAAATGAATCATTGACATACTTGCATCATCATGAAGGAGAGAAAATTGTCTTCAATCTAAGTCTTCATAGTTTACACATCTGCATTCCATATCTCACATCTTAATTTCATTGCATATCAAAATTGCATTGTTACAGAAATCAATACTATTCCTTTTAGAGTAGACTTAATGATATGACATGTTTAGAGAAAGGATTATATTTATTAGATTTAAATTAGTTCATATAAAGTGTATTGGTTTGTAGACATATCAAGTGTATGGAGACAAGCATATAAGTTGTAAACATAATTGAGACAAACATATAAATCGTAAACATAATCGAGACAAACAACGTATGAAGATCGGCTATGTAACCATATAAATGAACTGTTTTATAAAAAGAGCATAGTCATATAGGAACAGTTATACAATTTTAATGAGAGGACCTCCTCTGCATTGGGAATCTACCTATATCCTAACAAACCTCAGTGCTAGCCGAGGACTATCATAACGAGTGAAAAAGGGGGTGTACTCCAAAATAAGGAGTTTCCATGGAAAGAAGGTTGTGACATCCCTGATACTATCATCAAGGCATGGCACCAGGGCCCATCCATGTCTCCAATGGGGTCTCACAGCACACATGATGTGAAACCGAGGGAGAGTCAGTGGCCAATATGTAAGGGCAAAATATACTGACCATAGTCACCTATACAAACTGACCGTCCCCCAAATCGTCATTTGGGTGAACAAGTGCACCTCATCTATGTAAACAGTGTACATATAATTGTCGGTATAATGTCTTTTGATGTGAACATTCCACTCACCATCCTGTCTGGGAGTTATCCTTTCGATAATATCCACAATAAGGATATTGGGGAGGTGTTGAAATAAGGCATACTCTTTGTGGTTCCCTACCAACATTTGGAGCAATATGCAAATACACATGATAAGAGTGTTAATAATATAAGTATAGCATTTAATAAATGTAAGATGTAAGAGTTTTAAGCACTAAAATAATGTAAGACATAATCATACCATAAGAATATTAATTATTTAACTAGAGCATTCAATAAATTTAAGACATAAAAGCATAATATAGAAAATTAAGTTGCATAAAACTTGCGCCTATCACCTGATGTGTATGTAAATTCCATAGCCAAATGAACACGGCGACAAAATGGGACCTACATACAAAGATACATTATAAAAGATGGTTAGGGAAAATAATAGTAAACATTACAATGCAATTACAATAAATAATGTTATTCCATATTACACAACATGTTGAATGAAGAATGGCTAAACATGAAGCACATATATGACATACTTACAAACTGAAAGCTTAATCTGAACAAATATTACCAAAATTTGCATCAATGAGGATCATTCTGTGATCCCTGTCCATGTAAAGACCATCAAAAGCAAATTGCTGACGAGGACTCCTATGGCCAGGTGTTGAGGGGGTGCCAAACATTGTCACACATATGTGTGGATCACTTTCACGACTACAAGACATGATGACTAAATAAATCCATGCAACATTCCCATGTTTAGAAACCACTTAAAGGTGACACTAGAGTACCAACTTGTATTAGACACAACTGATGCAGTGGCAAGGACATGTGGTTCTAGTGCTTGGTCCAATTGCCTCTTTCCCTTTCCCCTCCTAGAAGTCTCAAAGGGGAACTCAAAGGTGACAAGCTATTGAACATCATGAGATATCTCAGTCATAGTACTTTTCCTATCTTGTCCTTGATTGCGATGACGGACCCGACTTGCACTGAACCAAGGCCGCATACGTTCGGTGGTTGTATTGGCTGGATCGCTAGAGGGACTAAAATCAAATGCCATGGCACCGACATTCTGAAGATCAGCTATGAACCTATCCAAACAACCTACAAATGCCATTAGTTTATCACCTAAACTTGGCATTGTTTGTGACATGTTTAACTTTTTGCATGCTTCGTTCCACATTACAGTGTTGACATCCTCTAAATTTGTATCTACATTTAAAATGCTATTGATGACAAGTTGAGGTGTTGGGTTTTTATTAGCATTAGCAAATGTTGGAGTTGACATATGAATAGGATCTATATGAAACAAAATCTTAGAGTGAACTACACATCTTTTAAGTTAGCAAAGATCAACATTCACAAACATCCACTTACCCAGAACATGTGAATCATCGAATCAATTGTTCATCATTGCAGTAACCTTCAATGCATGCTTGCACATGTTTCCTTGCAAACTCCATGGATATTCACAAATATAGAAGTGATCCCCAAATTTCCTAACCACATACCAATTGCATGAGGTCTAACTTTTCACCTAGTACCAACCAGGAGTAGTGTCATCTGGAACACAATCGGCATCAGGAATTGCCTTTTCCCTCTCTATACTAGTTTGCAAATGTGTTAACATGTAGTTTTTGATAAATCCACAATGTTGTAATTCTCGCTTATGCTGGTAGAATGGTTCCACTTTATACACAAGTATAAAATACAGATTGTCCATCCTCCTCAAGCATGTCTTTTTATCATCTCTTAGGTGCAGCGACTTCAATTTTCCATGGTATGATTCAATGGTATTATTTATGTCCTGGTTAGCATGAGTGAAATTCCTGAAGTTTTTTGCCCACATAGCTAGCCAAAGAAAAAAAGAAATTAAAAATAGTAGTAGGATGCCAACTACCAAATGACAACTAAAACGGTTAACAAGTCATAAAGCCAAATCCAAGGTAATGTCCAACTCACCAATACGGCCTTCTACTTGACACCATGTGTTGTAGAAGTACTCTAGAAAATGTGGCTAGTCACTAAATTTAGCGAAGAAAGTGTGCAACTCCTACACAGTGCTCTCCTCACTTTCATGGATTGCCATCATTATCGCCCCTAGATGGTGAAAAATGTTCATTACTCTTTCCTTCATTGCATACATGTACACACTCTTCAACCATGCTCAATGCATGTGCCAAATACAAAGTATGACATGACATTCAAAAACACTCATGTTACGAACAAAACGTTTAATTGAGCCTACTCATTTCAAATAAAACATAGACCAGCGTATCATAATGTTTGATTTTATATAGACAAACATTTTGCTCTTACACTTACTCTATCACATGAATATCTACACTCGCATCATCTGTGATAAATGCATTGATCCTCCAATCAGGCCTCTTTTCCTTTTCTTGTCTCCGCAACTCCATCAACGACACCTAAATATCCCTGATCTTGTTCCTCGATGTCATAGCCCATGCAAGAGGAACCCCTGCTTGCTACTCATCAAAAACAAGACATGAATACAATTGATATTATTTTAAAAGATAAACATGAAGATCATGAGCATCCACAAATCAAAAGGGCTGCTTTAAACAGGTTAAGTTTGAAGAGACTTACCCTGTATTTTTTGTTGTAAATGTCAAATCCATTGAGATGATTGAGTCATGCAAGAATCTAACCATCATGTCAAGCATCCAAGATGTTTGTATTCCCATAATGAAAGGTCTGTCGGCACCTTCTAGCTGCTCAAAAAAAAAAAAAATTAGCCTCATCTTGTTTTTTCCATTCTAAGATGCTAGTGGCATTGTGCACATGCTTCTGTGACCGAATAGAATGGACCCTTGTCACCATGCTGATAACAACCTTGTGTGTGACGAAAGAATCTCTCTTCTTCAACATGTCATGAAAAATGTGATCATCAAGATGTCTATCCATAATAGAATCAACACTAACATCCATCAACAATAGTCTCTCTATATATGCTTTGCATTCATCTGAAAGGTTTGGTGCAAATTGAGAGCTCAACTCATTGCTGGTATCATCCACGCCATGGCAATTTTCACCATTCTTATCTACATGCAAATGTTACTTCAATATCAAGATGGCCACATCTGGCCTACCATATACACCTTAACAATGAAGTCACATGTACAACCTCTTTTTTCTAATATGTCCGAGCGCACTTCTTATTTGGCGACTTTTTCCTATTATTTTCTGGTCCACATGAACACCAATACCTTCAAAAATAGATGTCCTATTATCAATAAGACTTGTAATGTCATTAAATATAGACAAAGAATAGGAGAGAATGTGTGTACTAACTAGTTGTACATCTTTTTTGTATGTGTTTTGTGCACAACACTATCGTGCTCACTTTGGCGCTTTCCCAGAAATTTGGTTTCAACACCTTCACACAACAATTCTCCTCTGATGAATGCATCCAATCTATCAAGTGGAATTATTGTACAAAGGTCTGTCATTGAATCATTTTCGACACAAATTGGTGTCCACTGAATATCCCTTAAAGAGAAATGACACAAACCTTCACCAGCATCTTGAACTTCCAATACCATAATGTCCTTCCATTTTTGGTATTTTCTCATCCTAGTTTCGTACATATCGGACAAAGATAGAGACATTATCAACAATAAACAAACATAGTGATGATATCTTTAGTGTGATATTGTTTTGATATAGTGGTTGATGTCAAATGTGTTTTCCATGATATTGGTCACTTGACATAGTGGTTCAAGGACAATTTCTTGATTAGGAGATCTTTGTTCATTTCAATTCATCTACTCTCTGTACTTGTTGAAAGAAGATGTGTTCCTTTTGGTAGCTTGTATAGACCTTTGTATCTTTCCCTAAGGTTGTACACTTTAGTCTTGCAAGTCCTATTAGCTGCAATAAGCTCCTTAACCTTGAGCGTAAAATATTTTAATCAATTATTCGTATTATGAGTGTGATTTTCATTGTGGTTTTTCACATAAATTTGGTGTTCATGTGCTTGTTGTACTTTGGGATTACATGTTTTATAATTGTTGTAGTAAGTTAAATATAGTTTGAAGTTTAAAAGATCAAAAGTAAAGTATTGTAAGGTACATGGACTATTTCACCACCCCCTCTCAGTCTTGTGGTGTGTTTAACACGTGTCAATTGATGTGAGAATCCACATCTTATCCTAGTTATAGTCAAACCATGTTATATTGATTCAATGATGTTAGAACTAGATTGAAGAGATTCCATATACCAAATTGCAATGTTGTTTGATGCTAAATATAGTGTTAACTAATTGATAACTATTTTTTATCACCTTGCTCTTTGTTCTTATTTACTTGGTGATTTTTCTCTTTCTTTCTTTGCATGATTTATAATTGCGTAGGACTCTCATTTATATACAAAACCATTTGAAATGAATCTTGTCAAGCTGTAATCACTATGATCCTACAAAATCAACTGTAAAGGTGGGTAAGAGATATAATTGCGGTCAACGTCACTCTTATATTATTCAACTAGGTTTAGGACAACAATTATGGTTTTAACATGGGAATAGAAACATTATAGAAAAGGATTGACTCAAATAATTGTCGATAACCACTACAACCTTGACAAAATCTTTAGATCTCAAACCTCAAAACATACAAGATCAAAACCAACAAACTCCTCACACATTCCTCAGATAATGCAACACTTGTGAAATCAATTCGCCCAGGTTAAACAAGGTATCAAAAGATGCTTCTACCAGCCACCAGTCTTCATTCTCCTTCAACTGTCTAAACATAGTCAAGTCTCCATTCGATACCCCATCTCTAAAAGTCACCTAGGCTGACATGACAAACATATAATTCTTCTATCACTTCTCTTCCCTCTGTTCGCTATCCTCTCACTCCTCTTCGTTGTCTTCTGTATTCTTAACACCACCTACATCCTTAACATTTGGTAGGTCTTCATCCTCCTCTGTCTCTCCTTCTGAATCAAAAGACAAATAATAGTTAGGATTAAAATATACTTTAATAATACTCTCCTTCACTCTATTCTACATCTCACATAGTACACCAACCACTGTATCCCCATAGGCTTCATTAATGAAATCACCCACGATCTTAATGCACCTCTCCTTGGATTTCAGAACATCAACAATCGGTGCTAAAACAACCTCGTAGATGAGGTCATCGCACCAATACTTATCTATAATTAAAGAGATATCCACCATTTTTAGAATAGCTTCATAAATCTCATCCTCTGTGCTGAAAAGTGTTAGGCACTGGTGTTCAATTGACTCTGCATAATTTCTGCATGCTATCACTATAAACGAAGCCATCCTAATCATACACTAGATATGTTTACCTATACAGCCTCTCTCTTCATATAGAGATCCATTGCTTCTAGAAGGAAGTCATAAGCAGACACCACCATCTAAAAAATCTAATATAGATCTTCTAAATCTGCTAATTCTGAAGCCAATTCTGACTGACCTCTATGGAAGCATCATATTCACCAGTAAGTAACCATCAAATAATCTTATCTTCCCATGACTAAGACACTTCATCAGCGGTACTGGCAAAGTCCTCATGCCTTGTCTGCAGTGCATGACTCAGTGAAAGAAATATAAAATTGAAACACAAATAAACTATTCTATTGATTCAAGAGATTAGATGAGCTTCTTTATCAACTGATCAAGGATCAAACTAACTGATAGAGAAATAATTGCAACTGCCTTATTATATAGATTTTTTACATACATCTAGATTTTGGAAAACTTGTATTATTAGAAATAAAGCAAAAAACTAACACTAAAATAGCTTTTATGCATAATCATCCCAAATAAAGCTGAAAAACTAAAAGCATAAAACTATGGAAGTGGGAGGAATTACTAAACAATATTCCAACACTGAGAACGTCATATATATATTGAAATGCTCTGATTTTTTATAGAACAATTTCATGCACATAGAATCAAAAAACTATTTTTTTTTCATCATATATATTGAAATCCTCAAATTTCTTACCGAGCTAGAATAGAAACTCAATTGTGCCACAAGAATTTAATTTTATTTGTAGTCATATATATTGAAATGCTTGAAATTGATGTTATAGAACAATTTCATGCACATACAATCAAAAAGATATGTTTTTCACCACATATAATGAAATGCTCAAATTTCTTATTGAACAATTTTAAAACAGGGAAGATAAGAATATCAGTTGCTGTCAAAAAAAAAATTGTCCGGTAAAACTATATTTTATATTAATTCTAAAATTTTTTACATTCTAAATGAAACCTCCATGGCTAGCCAACTAGACTATCGAAGCTAGTATACATAATGGTCCATACATAACACATTGAAAAACATTTTTAGAAAAGTACAGTCCTTTCTTCAAAAAAGGTCATATGTTCCATCTCGCTACTCCACATGAACAATCATCATGCCCTACTCCACATCCATCACTTCCATGTTCCTCACTTGGTTCATTTTTGTCTCCCTGCTGGAGCCTTCACCAATCTGCAACACATGACCCTGCTTAGCTCTTTCTCTTCCACACCTGTCATTTTGTGCGTGCAGGAACCGTTCGTTGCACAAGTTCTCTATATTCCGACCAAGGTTCCCATTTTACCATCTCCACACGGACTTTCTAGACATAGACCATCTCAAGGTGTTTCACAATAGAATGCATTCCAGCCTTTTCTACACTTCTTCTCACCTCTTTATTGAATGTGGCACTCCAGAGAAAGAACGGTCACAAGGGAGGAGTGAATTCACTCACGTGAATCCATGCTCCATCCACACTATCAAAGTCATCCATGTCTCATGCCAAACCTAATAAACCTTCCATTCCCCCTAGCCATTCATTATTGACACACCTATTCATGATTTCTCTAAGTCTCACAACAGGGTGGAGCTCCAGACACCATGCCATAAACAGGGACACTATGTCTGAATTCATTATGTACTTTCGTCCATCGTCTAGATACTCAGGTCCAAGGATTAACTTCATCGTGGAAAGGAATGTGTTGTCTTGATAGATGAACATGTTCATCAACCTATCATCGCTTATTCCTCCCCAAAATGCGACCTGTGTTTTGCTTCTCTCTAAAGAAAAGTTGGCCTCCGTATTTCAATTTGAGATACCTATAATTCCAAAATAGACATGCAAATATGTCAAACTAATAGCGATGTCTATAAATTATTTCAATTTTTATAAACCTATGCGTTAATTTTTTAGTGCTTTCTAATAACTAAATTCATCTACCACAAGTTTCATGCTATTCTAGAATCTAAATACTTGTATTTTGCACCATAGTTCGTGGACGTGTTTTTACACTTACATATATCCATGCTATCCTACGAAGACCTTGGATTCATATGATGCACACAACTAATAGAAAATTTCATTCCGATATCGACTAACAAGGCATGTTATGCACTTTCGCAACTTCCCACATGACCCCTTCAATGCATTCTCTACTACCATGAAGCAGTGATGAAGACTAACACCACGTGTAATGCGCTTTTGCAATGTCACGAATTCATGGGGGAATGCCATTTATTGACCTGCGAGATAGCGATTGTGCCTAACACACCATGTTAGGTGATTTTGCACATTCACGCATGACCTGTTAAATGCATTCTCTATTAGTGCGAAGCAGCTATTTCGACTAACACGGTGTGAGTATACTTTCAAAATTTTCCTACTTCACGGGTCAATTACATCTGTTAACTCATGAGGGGGCAATGTAAACTAACACGTCGCATTGTCCTCATTCACAATTTTGTACATGAACTCTTCGATTCATTCTCTACTACCGCGAAGCACCGATTAAGACTAACATTGCATGTTTTACACTTTTTACAATTTTGCGACTTCACAGGTCAATACCAGCTGTTGACTTGCGAGACAGCAATTGTGACTAACACATCGTGTTAGCTGATTTCACACTTTCACACAAGACCTATTAAACACGACCTGCGTTCACGACTTCTAACCCTAACACAACCAATCAAAAACCTAACATGAATTCTAAACCTAACGTGGCTAACCCTTACCAAGCTTCTAACCCTCATGCAGCTAACCCTAACACGGGTTCTAACCCTAATGCACCTAACCCTAGTATGGCCTCTAACCCTAACGTGACCAATCAAAAACCTAACACGACTTCTAACTGTGGGGCAACTTCTAACCCAATCCTAGTCTCCCAATAAAAAAACTATGGTTACAAAGATGGGACTAACATCGTGTGTTAGTCCCATCTAGTTCACTACTTCATGGATTAATCCTAGGTTAACTCGTGAAATAGTGATCTCTTCTAAATCTAACCCTAACCCAACCAATCAATGGCTGCATCTATTATGGCTTCAAAATTAACCAGGACTATCTATTATGGCACTTAATGCGCAAACTTATGGTTCAAAAGGTTCGACCGACTACCATCGCTTGTTAGTCGGGAGTCACGACGTAAGGCTTTTTGGAGCTAGCATACATGTGCTCCATGCGGTCTCTAACCCTAATGCGACAATATGCATCTAATATGGCTCCAAAACAGGCAAATATTTGACATAGGTTGAAGCTATTCTAGCTACGTATAGAGGCAAACAAGAAACGCAAACAAACAATGCAAACCCTAATGATTTTAAACAAAATCCAAACCGAAATAGGAAAAAATACAAGTTATAGAGGTAGATTTAAACATACCTCACACCCAACATGACATAGAAAACTACAATCCTTGAAATCCGCCATCAACCATTGTGAAATCAGATGCCCTTCAACAATGAGCCTTTAACAATTAACTTATTTTGTGCTTCAGCCATTGTGAACTCGGACACCCTTATGTTGGTAATTAACACTCATTGGATATTGGATTCATAGGTTATCATTGATGGCAACAAGATTCTTAGTGGAGGCATATACCGGTAGACACCAACATTGGAGGCATACATCGGCACCGGCACTAGCACTAGCACCGGCATCCTGCACTTCAGTGGAGCTGACATTAGTCTGGATCTAAAAAGTTTTATTTGTAAAATCATTTTGTAAGCATTGTATAAGGCTGACATTGAATATCTTTTGTATTGTAAGCCGACATAAGGCATCTTGTTTGTAGAGGGTATATAAGTTAGCCTTTTAGTTCATTTTGATATATATAGAAATAAAAAGATAGAAAAGGGAGTAGAAATGTGTAATGCAAAGGATATGTATGTAGGTCATTGCAAATGTAATATCATGCAATGATCACTAGATGGATTGTGAAACATTCTTGGAGTAAAAGAGATACTAGTAGAAGGATTCAAGGTTTATGAACCGATACATAATAGAGCTCTAACTGGAACTCTTTTTGGCATTGCAGATGCATTTTTGTGAGCTCACCATTACTATTTTATCTTAGCAGAATCTTGTAGTCAGTAAGACTCTTTTGTGTTGAGCAGTGTGCTCTAGGCAGTGTGCCTTCCTGCATGTGTAGGCCCCATGATATGTAATATCTTTCATATGGCCAGTGAATTGATATTTTGGGTCACAAATCCCAACATGTTTTTTCCTCTTTGAGGTTTTCCACGTATAAATTATGTGTGTTATGGTGTTCATTCATGTGGCTGGTTTATTTACTTCATGTTATTTGTTTCTTCATTTACTAGTTTATATGTGTATGTTGTAATAAGGAAAAATCTAAAGATACCGGAAGAACACTGATTCACCCCCCCCCTCTCAGTGTTCTTGGATTCATAGTATTCTAACAATTGGTATCAGAGATTGGTACCTCGGAGGAAGTTTAACAGCTTGAGGAAGATCCTAAAATCGGAATCATTGAACATGGCTATGGAGAAGCAACTTGAGATGGAACTTGAGGATTATGATGCTAATAGGATGAAGAACTTGAAACTGCAAGATGAATTGAATTCTGCTAATGAATTCATTCTTGTTCTACAAGAAAGGTTATCATCTACTCAAGCTAAGAGAAAGAAAACCTAGATGATGAAGAGAAAGATGCACTTAAAGAAAAATGTCAGAAGATGAGTCAAGGAAACATGCTCATGAAGAATGAAATGAAAGACCTGACTATGAGGATGTCAAAGATATTGAAGATAAAAAGAAGAAGGAATTAAATCTTGTTGTTTATCTGAAGAACAAATCTGAAGAATGTGGCAAATTGGCTCATTAGAATGATATGTTGAAAACCAATTTGGTACAATCCTGGAATAATGAACAAGAGCTTGAAAGACAAATAATAACTCTGACAGATGATCTAACTACTGCAAGTGAGTATAAAGAAAAATTCAGGATTAGTGCTCCATAGTTGGATGATTTATTGAAAAGACAAAGGTAGAATGATGATTCTAGAGGACTTGGATTTGTACAAGGTGAAAGCTCTGGTAGTGCAAATGAAGATCAGACAATCGGTATGCAGAATTCATTAGACCAAAGGCAATCTAATGCTTATAAATTCAATGGTAGATGCTTTGTTTGTAATAAATTTGGGCATATGGCTAGATAATGTAGAAATAGAGAAAATCAAAACTACAATTCAGTTCCCGGTCAATGTACAAATTGCAAGAAATATGGTCATAATTCAGATGATTACAAAATTAATATTAAATATCATGCATGTGGAAAGTTTGGACATAATAGGTCATACTGCTAAGTACTACAGAAGAAAGACTACAGTGGTTAACAATGATAAAGAAAATGAGAAAGGAAAGTAGAAGGTAGATGAAATATGTAATAGGTGTTGGCATATGAACACTCCAATGAGACATTGAAGGTGATTGAAGGTTTTGTCATTGATGGAAACCTTACAATCCTATGGCATTGGCAAGGCACTACACCGGCATTAGCAGAACACACTCTACACCGGCACTCAGAAAACCGGCACCAGCACAAAGGCCGACAGGATTTTTGATATATTATATTGTAAAATGACTTATATATATAAGAAGTCATTGTAGGATATTTTGTAAGAGGTAGAAAAATATAATGAGGTGAAATTAGGCAGACCTATTATGTGAAATATAGGTTAAGGGGTATATGTAAACAACAAAGCAGAAACCGGTACTGAATCTGGCATTGAAGATGCTATTGTAAAGCAGTACAAGTTATTAGATTTGTATAATCCACATTGTAAGTCAGTGAGACTTCCATTTGAGCAGTGAGCTCTAGGCACTTGGCCTTCCTGCATGTGTAGGCCCCCTTTTGTAAGTAATATTCTCTTATTGGACAGTAAGAAAATATTGTGGGTCACAAATCCCACCAAGGTTTTTCCCACACCGGGTTTCCTTGTTAAATCATTGTGTTATGGTGTGTTTCTTATGTGGTTGCTTTCATTTCTATTTACTACATTATTTCTTGCATACCGGTACACTGTTATAATATGTTCTACATGTTTTAATTTAAGAAATTCTAATAACTGATTAGATACCAATTCACTCCCCCTCTCAGTATCTATGGGAATCCTAACAATTGGTATCAGAGCTAGGTATCAGAGCTTGGTCCTCTATTTTCAGAAGCCTAATGGCTTGAGGAAGATCTTGACACCGGTAGGGATGGAAAATTTGATGAAGCAACTTGAAGTAGCTCTCTCAGACTATGATATAGAGAAATTGAAAAACATCAAACTTGAAGATGATCTAAAGCAGCTCGGGATATCATTTGGGCACTTCAAGAAAATCTCACCATTGCAGGAAACAAGAGAAGAGAACTTTGTGAGAAGATGCAATTTGAGAATGATGAAAAGGAAACTCTAAATGATATGATAGGGAAGCTGAAGCAAGAGAACATGACAACAAAGAATGAAATGCACGATATGACTATGAGGTTTTGTAAAGAAATTGAAGATAGAAAGAAGAGTGAAGAAGATTTGACTAGAAGATTAAGTGATGCAGCAAATGAGAACACCAGACTTAGCTATGAAAATGACCTATTAAAGACAGATCTGATGCATACTTAGAATGATTCAAATGAACTCATGAGATAGAAAGAATTTCTGGAAAGAGAATTGGATACTACAAATCAGAACAAAGATAAATTCAAGAAAAAATCAGAAGAACTTGGTAACTTGTTGAAAAATCAGAAACCTAATGGTGACACTAATGGGATTAGTTTTGAAGTTGGTGAAAGCTCTGGTACTGCAAACACTCAGGACCACAACAAACCAGTAAGACAACCTAATGCTTATAAATTCAATGGAAAATGCTTTAACTTTAATAAGTATGGTCATAGAGCAAACCAATGTAGATCTATAAATTATCAGAACATCAACACACCCATTGGTCAATGTTCAAAATGCAACAAAGTTGATCATAACTCTGAAAATTTCAGAATGAATGTAAGATGTTATGTTTGTGGAAGATATGGACACTTGTCTAATAAATGCAGAACTCAAACCAGCATAGGCTATGGCAAAGCTATTCAGAAAAATAATGTAACTTGTTATGCATGTAACAAGATTGGGCATATTGCAAAATTTTGCAGAAGCAAAGGATCACCGGTAGACAACAAAAGTCCTAGCTTGAAAGGAAAAGAAAAGGTTGAAGAGATAAAGAAAGAATTCTCAAAAAAATGGATTAGAAAAGCAAATCTAAATGTTGGGAATACTCCTCCACCGGTAGAACCAATCAGCGCCCCATCGGTAGAATAGAGTATTACTCCACCAGCAGGATAGAGCAGTGCTCCACTAGCAAGAAGTTCTTCATTGAATTGAAGAAAGTTACTTTGAGGGTTTGGCAATCTAATGACACATGTGCTATTATTCCCTCGGTTAAAGATGAGAAGTTGAAAGATACTTCTATACTGGTAGACATGTTAAGGGATTACTTAATCGGCATGCATTAAATGTGGTAGATGGCGAAGTAAACAGTATAAATTAGTGGTTTTAGCTCCGTTTCACTTCACTATGAATTCAAACACCCGAAGAGCGCAAAATCTCTAGAGCAAAGGCATTTCAAAGCGAAGAAGCAAAGGATTTCAAGCACTCATCCACCCTAAGGTAGAAAAAGGTATTTATCATCATGGCATCCACCTCTGCACTTGAATACATAGCAAACCCTACTATAGTCAAGGTTATAAAATGCCCTAGGCCCATTTTTCAACTAGTTCCCGAAGTAGCAAAGAAGGATGATACTACAGGTGCTTTTTCCCAAATTCCTAAAGGAGTTGTTTATGCTGAAGACCCCAGAATTTACATCCACTGCAACATAGAGGAATTAGGTGCTGAAGAGATTAAAACTATGTTCAAATACATCATATGTGATGCTTCCAGTAATGTAAAAGATGAACATAAAATTGTTGAAACCCTAGGATTTACAGAGATCCTTAGCATTCATTAATTCCCAAAGGATGTGATTACGATAGTTTTAAGTAGGGTTCATGGAGAATTTTTATGGTTAGATGCAATCCACAAAATTACCAAAGAAGTTGTCAAAGCAGTGATAGGTTTACCCTCAATCGGTAAGAGACCAAACAAAACCAAGAAGGTCTCAAATGACCTAGTTACTAGCTTAACTGGTGCTACATCTGATAAAAGGTCCTTAAGAGTAAATGATGTAACTAACACCAAAGTAAGGTTTGTTAGCATGATATTAGGGTATAAGGCAACTCATGCGAACCAACTCAACTCAGTTACAAGCTTGTGCATTAAAAGTGCTTATGACATGATCACTGATAACGCAAAAATTGATGTATGTGAGTGGTTGAAGGATGAATTAATTGACAACCTTGGAAAGATCAAGAAAGATAAGAAAGGAAATTTTAGGTTTGGAAATCTATTAGTATGTCTAATGCTACATATAACCAAACAAGTTCTCGATATAGGCTACAAAGAGCTTAGATTTGATATACCGGTAGGCAAACAGCTGACAAAACTATTCAATAATATGGGAGAAGATAAGGAACAGAATATAAATGCCTTTTTTCAAGCATTTAAGGCCAAAATGAAGAAGAGAATCAGACTATCACAAAAGATGGTTGACAAATACAAGAAGGAAATCTATTTTGTGATTAAGAAGGATGAGATTTGGATGGAAGCAGTCATCCCTAGGACTATTTGGGTAACAAAAATGGGTTATGAGATAGATGATCTAATCATTGAAACATATGCTAAAGCACTTCTGGAAGCACCCCGGGAACCAGAAGAAGAAGTTTTTGGTAATGCTGAGACCATAGAGAGTCAAATACAATCCCAAAAGAAAGTAAAAAAGGTAGAAGCAGTTGTAAGAAGAGGTTGTAGAAAAGCTAAGGAAATTAAAGAAGTACTTAAGAAAACCAGCATCACTAAGGCTGAGTTAGAAACACTTGAACCTAAAACTCGCCTATCACTGGTAGGCACATCTTTGGAGAATGACATGCCTACAACTTTCAAAAGAGCTGTAATAAAAAGAGACCCCTCACCGGCTACCACACCCTCACCTAGGAGGACAAGACAGAAACAACAAGCAGTGAGATCTCTGGTAAAGAAAACTACACCCAAGAAGAAGTTGACACCTAAGAAAAGGAAGAGGACTCATTAGGACATGGCCCCTCTAGACAAACTGCTAAATGAAATTACAGAGGAAGGCAAGCTAAAGAATGTAAAGAAAATGTATGAAACTTTTACTGCAGATGAAAAAGAACAAATAGAAAACAGTGTCATTTTGCATATGGATATGTATAAGAAATTTTTGTTGGAAGTGGTAGATGAATTAGCTGAAGAATTGTTCAAAAGGTTAGAAGCAAGGAGACTACAAGTAGTAGAACTTGACAAGAAAATCAAGATATAAAAGCTACTTGCTATATACCCAATGAACTCACCCAAGGAAATTGATGATTTAATTGCTGAAGCCAACCGGTCAGTCTTTTCTACTGCACAGCGACACATTGCATTAATGGTTGGAAGAGTAAAGAGGTGAATGAGGAAACAGAGAATGCATGGGACATATTCCTAGTGGAAAAAGAAAAACAGGAAGAATACATGAGCCCCAAACCAATAAAGGTATATCAGAAGGTAAAAGACAAGGGTTAAGGTATAGTTGGTGGACCACCTAGTATCAAAGTCAAAGACAACTTACCCCCACCTCCTTTGATTACTCCACCGGTAACAACAACCAAAAACATAGAAGATCAATTGGCAGTTGAAAGTATGGATGTAGAGGATGTCAATCCTAATCCTGAAGTCTTATATACAATAAATGTTGATACACAAAAAATCAACATTGTGGTAGACCAAGATACAACTAGTAAGACTGAAACAGCTAGTGAGCCACTGGTAGCTGAGAAAATAGATAACACTCAAAAGGAACCGACAGATGACAACACAGGGGAATAGGTAGAAACTTAGACTGAGATAGAGAAACAAACAGAGCAACCAACAGAGTAACAAACTAAAACACCATCAGAGACACAAACTGAGCAACAGGCTCTGGAACATAAATAGGAACATAGTCATGTGGAGTGAAGGAAACTAGCAACCGGAGAAGTAGATAAACCATTGCTTAAGGAAATGCAAACACAAACAGACCTACCAGAGGTCAATACAATCTTGGTTACTTCCACCACTGGTGGTATTCAGAATGTAGGTTCATCATCAGCAGGTTTTAAAGCAACAAATGTGACTAAAGTACTCCTAGATTCAATTAAGAGGATAACAGATTGTAGTTCTCAAGCCTATAAGGCTATAGATGATACAATTCCAATTTTGAAGAGATTAGCTCCTAACTGTAACATAGACAATAAAGATTCATTGAGTCAAATTGAAATTTTGTCTAAATATATCAATGAAAACATAGTGACAATTGAGGAAGAGGCATTGAAGGATAAAATGGAAATGGAAAAACAAAAATTCTTTGAAGATCAGATAAAGAAGTGTACTAGAGATTTTGACACACTTCTACTAGAACTTTGCAACTCTTTGAAGGAGTTAAAAACTCTATACAAAGATACTTGCAAGACAAACTTTCTGACAATTGACATAGATAAGAAGATGAGCAAGATACATGATGAGATAAATAAACTTGTAGATAATTTTGTTAACTCACCTGATACACTATCAGTTTTTGAGCAACAGATAACAAATTTTGAGGATGAGATATTAAAGTTGGGTAGAGAAAAGGAGAGAATAGTGGATAAGGCAAAAAGCTTAAGGCTAAGATTGAGTCCGAGATTGGACTATCTTGTATTCATGTGGAAGGAGATATCTGAGGCACTTGTACAAGGATAGAAGACACCGGCAAAACACTTGCAGCAACTCATTGGTATAGTCCAGAGGATAGAGACAGCTATCAGAGATAATAAAAAGTTTATGGAGAGCATAAACTTAATTTTGGCAGATCTATTTAAAATTGTAACTACTCAATTACAAGGTTGAAACTACAAACTCTACTGACATCTTGACAACCTTTGTCATTGATGCCAAAGGGGGAGTAGAGGTATGAGAAAATTCAAAACATTACAGGAATCATATGCTCAGGGGGAGCACACATTTTTGGTAATATTTTTTGGTAACATTTTTCTGGATAGCACATTTTTTAAATTTCTCATGAGTGTTGCCATCAATGCCAAAGGGGGAGATTGTTGGCATATGAACACTCCAATAAGACATTGAAGGTGATTGAAGGTTTTTTCGTTGATGGCAACCTTACAATCCTATGGCACCGGCAAGACACTACACCAGCATCAACAGAACACACTCTACACTGGCACTCAGAACACTGGCACCGACACAGAGAAAAGAAGTATACCAGCACAGAGGCCAATAGGATTTTTGATATATTATATTGTAAAATGACTTATATATATAAGAAGTCATTGTAGGACATTTTGTAAGAGGTAGAAAAATATAATGAGGCAAAATTAGGCAGACCTATTATGCGAAATATAGGTTAAGGGGTATATGTTAAGAACAGAGCAGAAACCAGTACTGAATCTGGTATTGAAGATGCTATTGTAAAGCAGTACAAGTTATTGGATTTGTATAATCCACATTGTAAGTCAGTGAGACTTCCATTTGAGCAGTGAGCTCTAGGCACTTGGCCTTCCTGCATGTGCAAGCCCCCTTTTGTAAGTAATATTCTCTTATTGGCCAGTAAGAAAATATTGTGGGTCACAAATCCCACCAAGGTTTTTCCCACACCGGGTTTCCTCGTTAAATCATTGTGTTATGGTGTGTTTCTTATGTGGTTGCTTTCATTTCTGTTTACTACATTATTTCTTTCATATCAGTACACTATTATAATATGTTCTGCATGTTTTAAGTTAAGAAATTCTAATAACCGGTTAGATACTGATTCACCCCCCCCCCATCTCAGTATCTGTGGGAATCCTAACAATAGGATCACACCAAGAGATGGGTTAGAAAATCTGGAGAACCAAGTGGAGATGTAACTACACCGGTAGCTACATCGGTAGACCAGAGCATTCCCGTACCAGCAGGAAATTCAACTGGTAACTGAGGCATACACCTTAGGGGTTGGAAATTTCATTATAAATCTTGCATATTCCCTAGAGGAGATCAAGAAGATATCTAGAGAGTGGTATTGATCATTGATGGAGGTTTATTCGACATAAACTATGAAACTGACATCCGGTAGGGTACATCACTAAGCATTTATGACAGTGATGAATTGGGGTTTACTCGTTGATAAAAAGGAAAATGGATTCATTTTCACTCACCAAGCACTCGAGCAAACCAGAATGAAGAAAAAACAAATCATAGGTGATTAAGAGCGAGCAAAGGCCTACTAAATAATTTCCATCAGATTATCTAAAAAGGAATCAAGATCTGTCAACCACCGATAATTTTTCAGGTATTTCTTTGAGATGGCATCCGGATCTTCATCTACTCCTACTTTCATTGTGAATCCCATAGTTGTTGAGGTTAAGGATAGGCTCAGATTTACTTTTAAGGAAGTTCCTTAGATAGCAAAGAAGGAAGACTCTATAGGTGCATTCTCAAGGGCTCACGATTGCATAGTTTATGTAGAAGACATTAGGGCCTATATTCACTGCACCTTGGAGGAGTTGGGCACTGAGGAGATCAAGGGAATGTATCAATCTATAAGACTAGGTGGCTTCAGAATAATCAAGCCAGAATTTTAAAACATTGAAGACCTAGGGTTAACCGAAATCTTATACATATTGGAATTCAAGGATGAAATGATCAAATATGTTCTAAGTAGGGTCCACAATGAATTCATCTGGCTGGACCGACCTTACATGATCACCAAAGAAGAAATTCAAGTGGTTATCGGGTTACCCAAAGTTGGACAAGAACTAGGGAAGAAGATTTCCAACACTGCAGCTGAGAAGCTCACCGGGGCAACCCATGATGGAAGATTGGTGACGGTTAGCACCATTAAAGACACTGATGTGAAATTTTCCAGCATGATCATTGGCTACAAGGTAACTCAATCAAGTACATTGAACTCTATTCCAGTTCTTGTATCCATGTTGCATATCAAATGTTGAGAAATAATGAAAAGTATGATCTATATGAATGGTTAAGAAGTGAATTAATGTTGAATCTTGGCAAGATAAATGGTGTTAAGAAAGGAACATTTAGGTTTGGTAATATTATAATCTTCTTGGTGTTATACTTCCTGAATGAGCTACCAAGTTTGGGAAAGAAAAATTGGGCTCATGACATACCAGTAGGTATGCAGATCAAAGATGCAATCACCGGTCTTGGTAGTAATAGGGATGAGAAGCTTTGGGGCTAATTTAAAACTTTTTAGGAGAATATGAGACTAAGGGAGAGGATCTCCAAACACATTATGGAGAAATACTCCACTAATATTTGCTTCATGGTAAAAACAGGTGGGACACTAATGGAAGCAGTGGAACCTAGAACTATATGGGTCACTAAATTGGGATACGAAGTAGATGGCAGCATCTTGGAGCTATATGCTAAAATGTTAATTGATGCTCCTTTGGATTAAAAGACTAAACATTTTGGCACTGCATAAGAAAAGGCTCTTGAAGTCGAAATTGGCTTCATTAAGAAAATAAGAGAAAATAAGATAGACAAGATGAGTTCTTTTCTTCAAAATGTTATACATAGGCTAGATACAAAACTAGGTTCTGGATCTAAACCGATAGATCAACTGACAGTGGTTAGTGATCTTGAGGCAAAGAGGCCTGAAAATTTCATTTACCCTATCCTGAAATTGAAGAAGCAATTCTATTACATATAGACATATATAAGAAGGCTCTAGTAGAGATTTTGAAGGAAATTCCTTTATCATTGTACAATAAGTTAGATGCAAGAAGATTAGATGCAGTTAAGAGGGATAAGGAAAAGGAAAAGGAGACTGAACCAACAGTTGATTCCCCAACAAAATTTTTGGCAATTGACACTTCTCAAGTTGAGAAGAAATCAATCATAGATTTGAGTCCCACAGAGCTTATGATGATGTCTACTCAGAAGCTAATTAAGGAGGGATCTGTAGACAAAGAAATAATAGATCAGTCAATAACAGTTTTGCACAGATTGAATCTTGATTGTATGATTGAAAATGAAGCAAGCCCTTTTGGCAAGCTTAAAGTATTGACAGAGCACATATCCAAAAAATTTCAATCATTATAGTAAATTTCCGACCAGCAAGCACTTGAAAGATTTACTTTGGCTAAGAGAGATGCTTTTGACCAAATTATTGAGACAGAAGAGAGGAAGATTAAGGAGAAACTTATATTAATTGAAAATTCTTTGAAACAGTGTACTAGCATCTACAGGGTCTGTTGTAACATGGAAATTCTTACAGCAAATATAGATAAGAGGATAAAAGAGTTACAAGACAAGATTTCTACTATTGCTAATTCTTTTGGTGGACTAACTTCACTTACTACATCTATTGATGGACAAATTTTGACTTTGGAGAACCAAACTTTTTCTCTTAGAAAGGAAAGAGACAAGATTATTCGGAGAGCAAGAAGTCTCAGAGGTTTGGTGAGTCCAAGACTGGATTCACTTGGTGCACATAAGAGAGAATTCATGGACATGCTTGCGAAGCCCACACCAGCAGAAGTGACTAAGAAAGAAACACTTGAACATCTACTAAGTGGAATTTTATCCATATCTAAAACATTCAAAACCGGTTGGGATACCTATATACAGTTACTTTAGAAAGCTTATCTGGAAATTTTGAGAGTGGTGAAGCTCTGGTAAAGTCATCTGTAATTATTCATTCTTTTGCACAGATTCTTAATAATTCTTTCAATTATTTCACCGGTCTTTGGCATTGATGCCAAAGGGGGAGTGTATATTATGTGAAAAATATGAATATGTATATAATCATAGAGGGGGGATATCAGACAGAGTTAATCAGCTCAAGGGGAGCATGTTTCATACTTCAGTTGAACCGGTAGGGAATCCATTTATTTTTCACATGAGTGTTGTCATCAATGCCAAAGGGGGAGATTGTTGGAAATTTACACTCATTGGATATTGGATTCATATGTTGTCATTAATGGCAACAAGATTATCATTGGAGGTATATACCAGCAAACACTGGCGTTGGAGGCATACACTAGCACCGACACCGACATCCTGCACTTCAGTGGAGCCGACATCAGTCTAGATCCAAAAGGTTTTATTTGTAAAATCATTTTGTAATCATTGTATAAGGCCGACATTGAATAGATTTTGTATTGTAAGCCAACATAAGGCATATTATTTGTAGAGGGTATATAAGTCAGTCTGTTATGTCATTTTGAAATATATAGAAATAAAAAGATAGAAAAGGGAGTAGAACTGTGTAATGCGAAGGATATGTATGTAGGTCATTTGTATGTGAATGTAATATCATGCAATGATTAGTAGATGGATTGTGAATCATTCTTGGACAAAAGGAGATACCACTAGAAGGATTAAGGGTTTATGAACCGATATAGAACAAAGCTTTAACCAAAACTCTTTTTGGCATTGCATATGTATTTTTGTGAGTTCACCATTATTGTTTTATCTCAACAGAAGCTTGTAGACAGTGAGACTCTTTTGTGTTGAGTAGTGTGCCTTCCTACATGTGCAGGCGCCCATGATATGTAATATCTTTTATATGGCTAGTGAATTGATATTGTGGGTCACAAATCCCACTATGGTTTTTCCTCTTTGAGGTTTTCCACGTATAAATTTTGTGTGTTATGGTGTTAATTCATGTGGCTAGTTTATTTACTTCATGTTATATGTTTCTTCATTTACTGGTTTATATGTGTATGTTGTAATAAGGCAAAATCTAAAGTTACCAGCAAAACACTGATTCACCCCACCTCTCAGTGTTCTTGGATTCATTGTATTACAACACCTTCAACAATGAGCTACAATAGACGTAGCCTACTTCAACAAGGAGCCCTTCAACAATAATGTTTTCATTCACACATTAGTCTTCCTTTTTCCACGTTAGGCAAAAAAAAAAGGTGCCATGTTTTCTATCGGCTGATGAAGGTACATATATTGAAAGTCGCCCCCTCTTTTTCCTGCCGGTATGTTGTATGAATGCGGTTTCTTAAATCATCGATAGTTTTTTTAATTTTCTGGCTTATTTTTAAGCTCACGCTCTCTTTTTCCCACTGGTATGCCGTCCTAATGCAGTTTCTTCAATCGTCGGTGGTTTTTTTTTCTGGATTTTTTTGTGCATGTTATGCACAAAATATCATCGCTAACCACTAAGTGAGTTGTGGCTATCCTCCAGCATGTCCACGTACTTTCATGTGGGCCCTGACAATTGAAACCGATGAGTCCACAACAGCTCCACGTTACATACCGTGGGGCCGGCCACTATTGCAAATTGGCATGGTATGCATGTCTTGGACATGTATGCCGATGCATGTCGTCGGTATGACAAGTCACTTTTGGAGCCAGAATAGATGCGTCCAAATGCGTGAGAGGTCCAAGAAAAACATGTGGGGAATCTTTTCCAAATTGATGTACAACACTATTCAACTACATTTGGTGGGAGAGTACATAATTGTTCCTTTTGGGCAATATTAAAGTGTCATCATCCTCACGACACGCCTTCTATACACTTTCTTATTGGTGCTCTTGGATATGTTTGCACAATTTTGTTGGTGGGCTAAATTTATAGGTTCTTGATCAAATTTAATATATATTCTAAAAATAATTGAATTTAATAAGTAAATTATGATAAAAGTCTTAAGTAATGAATAATTAATTGTCATATAGGTTGAATGATTTGAGAAGATCTTACAAATCTAATATAGTCAATGATAGTATTCTTTATTAAAATTTTAACGTGAATCAACAATATAGTGTCTAAGTAAAAGATTAATAGTAGCATGTTGTTCAAAAAGAGAAATGTTGTCATGTCATAAGGTCTTAGGCCCTCTTTTGGTAATTGATGGTTTTTTTCTAGTCTTATTTTAACTTATTTTTAGAATTATGTATTTATAGACTTGCTAGTTGTAAATTATTTTAGTTTTATGTATTGTTGGTTGTTGGTTATAACCCTGATTGATGTTTATTTTAACTTTCTAGGTTGTTTTTCTATGTCAATTTTCATTGACAATCCTACGACTGTCTTTCTTATGTAATCCTTTTGCATTTTATCAATCCAAAAAAAAAAGCATTCTCATGTGTGGATACTATAATAACCTCAATTGAGTGTTTTTGAATGATCATTACCATCTTCCAATCATGGACTAGATTTTCTAGATTATTGCAAGATTTAAGATTTTATCTTTGTTACATGGCTTGTCATATTACAACCAAATATGGTCCTTGGATTATGATTGATAGAAAACTATGTTTCAATGGGTGAAGTGCTTGTTTTGTTTGTAGTTTAGGATCCTTAGAATACCTAGGATTCTTGATGATCCTTCTAGAGAGTCATCTCCTTGAGTTGTTCCTCAAGTATTATAATCTACCTCTCCATCCATTTCGTGTTCTAGCATTTCTTAGTGATAATGTATGTGAAAATTTTCTTTCTTCAGTTTGTAATTTTTAGTTCTAGTTTCTTATTGTTTGTTTTGATGAATCGTGCATACCTACATGCCACTTTTATTTTCTAAAGGTGTGCACATTTGGCACTATTATCCTTCATTTTACATACTTCATATAGGTGTCTTATGTGCTTGCACATGATTTTGACTATTTAAGTGTTCCCATTGATCTCTAACTCAATTTGATTATCAAAATCAACATCTTATCCTTGCACAAAGGAACACGCAACCTCATACCATAGTTTCCTCTTCTGGTTTGTAAACTATAGGTGCACTTTGACTTGGATGCCAAATTTATAATTTTGGGATTGAATGACTTTATTCATTATGTTCCCACACTTACTTCCAACTAGTCATTGTTCACCATTCCCTAGATCAAAGCATTCAAATTATGCAACTAGGACAAGTATTAAGGGCACTAACCCTAATTCATATCACTCATCGTATTTATCAATGTTCAATCTACCATCATTAGGATTCCCACACACATCTATATGTCACAAGGGATCAACTTACATCCATTAATTACTCAGGTACATCAACCATAACAACCATTGCATCAACAAACAATTAAACCCTAGTTCTTGCACCATGTCATTCAAATATACCATTGCATTGCATTCTACTATGCATCATATTTGAAATTACAATCACTTGACATCAATACAATTGCATCATCATTTGCACTTCTTGAATTTAAATTTTATGAAAAGTATTAAATGAACTAATGAGGTTTGACAACAAACAAGGAAGTCTCAAGGACTCCTTGTTGCCATTACAAATTGCAATGGTGTTGAAAATACCACCTAATCCCTTCATTGCAAGTTCAAACATGAGATGTGTATGCGGGAAAAGCGGGTCAATAGAACTTAAAATGTGAACAATGAAGCCCAAAGACACTTGTCCACACGCCCACAGGACTTCTTGGTGAAAGCTATGGAGTCACGAAGGATGACTCAGCTTCCCAAGGTTAGTTCCATGGTTCTCTATCTCACAAGGTCCCTCAAACTAATTTCTCTGCTCTCATATCACTGAGAAAAGTAGTTTAGGGATGACAAATGCAAGAACGAGGGATGTTTTGATTGATTTTAATATGAAAATGCAACCTATCTATGCATGATCCTACAAATGAGATGAACTAGATTATAAGATGACAAACTTAGTAGTAATACTATCCTAACATGATATACTAGTTATATGATCAAGCTATTGATGAAAGAAGCAATCTAAAATGATTATTAGATTAATTCTTATTTGCAAAGAGAGACTAAATGTGTTTAAAATTGAGCATAAGTATGATACTAAGAGCTTTCATATATGAAAATGGAGGAATGAGAGCTCTATTTATAGCAAAAATAGGGCAATGGATGGCCAGGATTGAAAGAGATAATCAAGGGTTGAGTTTGAAAGTTGCTCAATCCATGTTCACAATTTTCACCAATGAAATGGTGATGATTGGCAACATAGGATTGGTTGAGAGGAGATGTAAGAAGCATTAAATGCTTGAGAAGACCTCATCGTTACCTTAGGGTGTAAGGATTAAGGTTAGATTAGGGTTATCCAATGAATAAAGCTTTTACCCAAAGGATAAACTCTTGTGCAAGGGATTAAGGAATAACCATGGTCAAAGCATTAAAGGCTTGATGAGACCCTTGGGTTACATGGAGGTTGAGTTTAGAGAAATTCTTTAATCATGCTAGAGGGTTGAGTTAACCATTAATGGTTTGGAAGACTTTCAAAGTTAAGTTGTTGAAGCCTTTAATGGTTTTCAAAGACTTTCAGGGTTTGAGAAGTGACATCCCCTTGCTTAGGGATGCGACAATATATAGGAGATGGGTTAGGCTAATTTAGAAGTGATTAGAAGGGTCTAGAAGGGGGTTAGGAATAGGATTTAGGAGGCAAGTGCGAGATGTAGGATTTTGCAAGTGGATTGAGAGACAATAAGATTTAATTGAAATAAAGTTAATTTAATTCATTTTGGTTGCAATTTGGGAGATTGAATAAATTAGATTTATTCAATTTAGGGTAAACTAATTAATTAAATTTGAATTTAATTAAAAGTGGATAGAAGGAATTTAATTGAATAAAATGATTTATTCCATTTAATGGTAAAAGAGGTCTAGTGAATTTAATTTAAATAAATTGAGCAATTTACTTAATTTAAATAGAGGAATGTGAGTGATTTAATTAAATTGGATTTAATTAAATAGAGAAATGAACATAAAATATTCATTTAGGAATATGGTCATTTTTATATGTCTACATTTTGCCCCTCTTTGAAGTGACGTGTGTGCACATGTTAATTCAAAGAAAATGATGTGTCGTTGTGATTTATGATCAATTTTTTATTTTATTTTTAATGAGATATGTCATGCCCCAGTTTTGATAATTGATGCCCTAGATTTTATAAAACGATGTTGATACTGCCCCCTCAGGAGATGAATCAAAATTTTGAAAATTTGATTGTTTTGGATAATAGCATTTTGAATTTTGGTCTGTGTTGGATGCATTTATTTTATTCATCTCCCAATAATGATGTTGGATCCGTTGGAATGAGACACCATAAGCAAGTTTCAAGGTCTTTTACGGAACCCTAATTTTGATTTACCCTATAAAAGGGGAAAAGTAAGTCCCCTTTGTCTCATGTGTGCTTGTTGACTTTGGAGATAGTGACATTTGTAGAGAAGTCAACATGTCGATTCTATATTCTACTCATCAATTCGAGTGCGTGCAGAGGTATCGAAGGCCCGCCCAATATGGACCACCAGTAAGTCAACATTTTTGACCCTTTTTGAATTTTTTATTTTGTCATTTCCGGCAATTTTTTTAATTTTTCATGCGGATTTCACGTCTTAGCACGTCGCGTCCAAAGGGTAGCGCATACGAAAACTTTCATAGCGCGTAGGGTCCAGTGAATGAGGTAGTGTCCGAATGCTTTTAGGCTAGTGCATAGTTGAGTTAGGGTAGCGCATCGTGTTAGGTTAGCACACCGAGTGTATAGGATAGCGCATTAGGTAAGTCAGGTAGTGCATAGGAAAAACCTAGCGCATAGGGCTTGCAGGAGGTCGCATGGGTAGGTTTAGATAGTGCATAGGTGTAACCTAGTGCATAGAGGTAAATTAGCAGCGCATCGACAAAACAGGCTAGCGCATAGAGTGTCTTAGCGCATAGGGTATTTTAGAGGGCGCATGCGAAGAAAAGGATAGTGCATAGGGTTTGTTTAGCGCATAGGGTTGGCCAGGTAGCACATAGACTAAACAGCATAGTGCATGAGATGTAGTTTGGGGTGTGGATAGGATAGGTTAGTGCATATAGGAAAATTTGTTGATAAAGTGGGATTTTGTAAGAAAATTGTGTAGGTAATGTCAGGTTTGCCGGGATAAGGGAATTTTTGTCAGTTTCTGTGTCTGCTGTCTCTAATGTGTCCAATATGAGTTATGATACAACTTGATTTGTTTTGTGATGTTGCAAGTTGATAGTGATTGTGGTATGATTTTGGATATTTTGTGGAACTTGATTTAAATGTGTTCAAAGTTTTTCAAGTTTTGGATATGAATATGATTGATATGAATTTGTGGAGCTTGAGTTGTGTTACAAGTTGATATGGAACTTGAGTTGTGTTACAAGTTGATATGGAACTTGAGTTATTTTACAAGTTAATATGTTTTGAAACTTGAGTTGTGTTACAAGCTGATATGATTTGTGAAACTTGAGTTGTGTTACAAGTTGATGTTATTTGATGAATTGATATGATTTTGATTTTGGTATCCATGTGTTGATGAGGGAAATGATATTGGATTTTCATTGTTTTTGACAGGAGCATCTTGGTGTAGTGCAGTCGCGTGAGTGATTTTCGAGACCATGGTCATTGATACCACGATTGACACAGGGAGACAGGGATATTATCGACAAGTGTGTTTTGACCTCTTTTCTAGAGATGCCTTTGTTTATCGTAAACCAAGGTTTGTTGACAGCATTGGCAGAGAGGTGGCATAGCGACATGAACACCTTTCATTTAGCTATAGGTGAGATGACAGTGACACCTAAGGATTGCTACCAGATTTTGCAGATTCTCGTAGTAGGTGCACTACTACCGTATGAGCAAATAGAGGAGGGTGGGACCGAGGCATTGTGCTAGATTTTTCAGGATGATACCATTTGTGGGTATGAGATCCCATGGTAGGAGTTTTTGGATTTGGATTACACTCCCTTGCCATCAGTTCTAACAAGGTTTATTGGTGGTTTTCTATGTTCCGACCGTAGGTCGAAGGGAGTGTCTATTGGATGGGGGTTAGTGTTGGAGGACATGGTGACGTAGGGTCATTGTTTTGCATGGGGATCAACTATGTTGGCCCATCTATACAGGGATCTTCATGAGGTAGTGTACCTGGGATATGACAGTTTATCAGCTGGTGTGACACTTCTCCAAGTATGGGCATGGGAGCATATTCCCGTGGCTAGGCCATTGGTAGATAGGGATAGGCCTGTTGGATGCGCTTATACATATGGGTATAGAGGTATAGTTGTCCAGCGTAAGCTAGGCAAATTAGAGCATTGGAGAAGAGTGTTGGATGACATTGATATGGTCATCTGGCGACCATATACAGGCTATGAGGTTTGGGCTGAGGATGGGATGGAGATGCCACATGTCTTCATGTCTCGATATCTGATAGGGCAGATGCCCTTTGTTATAGAGAGTTTTTTGCATAGTCGAGGTGTTGCGACAGTATGGGCGGCAGTAGAGGATGCCACAAGGAGCATGCCTATATGCTCGACGGAGACAGGATATCCCAGATTGGGGTCCTATGATTGACAGCACAGTAGCTGTAGATGAGTTCTTTCAGTTAGCCAGCCAGATGTGGGATTATGCCCCTAAGATCGTGGATGCAGGGATGACTCATGAGTTTGTAGGGCTCTTCGTAGCATGGGTAGTAGCTAGGATATCTGATCCAGTGGAGATGATTCCAGCATTTGATGATGATGATGAGGAGGTAGATGAGGGAGGGGATGATGGTGGAGGAGGAGATGGAGGAGATGATAGAGGAGGTGGGAGGGGTCGATGCATAGTTAGAGGTAGATTGGAGTTACGGAGGAGAGGAGATAGGGGTGGAGAGAGCTGTCTGGCGAGTGGCCTTGGATAGAGGGAGACGGAGTTTGTTGATCAGAGCTGGAGAGGAGGAGCGGGAGGATATGAGGATGTGCGGAGACCGACTCAAAGGAGGAGGTTAGATGTTCTACCTCCACCAACACCGAGGACAGGTAGGGGAACAAGGGGTACCCCCTCACAGGTACCCCTACAGATGCGAATCCCGACACATGTAGAGGATGCATAGATCAGATCATTGCAGCTGTTAGTGTAGTATTTGCAGGTACAGGTGTTGGCGCAGCAACACTAGATTGCTTAGCTGACGACAGAGCGGGATATGGAGATAGAGTGGCGGGGTCGAGCTAAGGTTTTGTAGAGAGCGGTAGCAGGTGGCCCGATGAGAGACACCTTGAGGGAGCTATCGTTGAGAGTTAGGGAGGAAGAGTACTACAGGAGACACTATGAGGAGGCGGTGCCCAGGGAGCATCGAGTGCAGAGTTTCACCCAGTCGAGATCTAGTCGATCTTGAGAGACTAGGTCACGGTAAGAGAGTAGAGGTGTGACAGGGCCTTCTAAACATGACCCACCTAGAGATCTAGGGGCTGGGACATTTGCTGTGAGACCATCTCCCTCACGAGATAGTCATACTTGAGAGACGTTGTCTCCATTGTATTTTTTATCCTTGTTTTTGTTGTACTTGGCATAGACATGGCAGATATTGTATATGATCATTTGTTGAGATATATATATGACATCATTTTCTTTGATCATGTGATGCGTTATGGATTTATGCTTTCTATATGTTTTTACTTTATTTTATGATGATGCAATGCTTAGATAGATGTATGTGATGTGAAATGAATATGATGTAAAATTGATGCTATGAGATGTATCTTGAAAATGAGATGTATGATATGATATGTTGTGAGATGTATCTTGAAAATGAGATGTAAGATATGATATGCAACTAATTGTAAAATGATATGCAACTAATTGTAAAATGATATGCAACTAATTGTTTTTGAGCATTCTCATTCTGCATTTGTCATCTCGATATAGCCACATGTTATTTGCTTTCGATATATGTATCATCATTTGAACATTGCTTTGTTTTTGGAAATGTTGAAAATTTATACAAGCATAATGGTATAATTGAACCATGATGACCTGAGAAAAATTTACATGATGTTTGATTTTGCAAGATAGCACAAATGTCAAGGTATAATTGAACTAGGATGACCTAAGTGCGGATTGCGTAAAAACAGACAAGATTAAACCATTTGTATGCGTAAAGTGGAATCATGTCTTTAATGATATGCTGCAAATCACATCTCGAGATAAGTATCTACACAATACAAATGATCGCCTCACAAATAGAAGACTAAGAAAATATTGGAGTTTCCCGATGTTTCTCTAGCTTTTAAAGCATTGTGGAGAAAATATAGAGAATCCAATAATTCAAAAAGTTCAAATGCAAAAATAGTCAAAACTTTATGCAAAAATGCAACATTTGATACTTCAAAAAATCATCCATTGTTTTGCTCTTGTGAATCATTTTGTATCGATCGATGTTTGGCTTTGTGATTGGGTGAGCTTTTGGTTTGTTGGATATGATGCTTTGAGTTTGCAAATAGTCTTGACGGTTTGAATATGCTCCAAGTCTTTGATGATTATTGCCCCTAGCAAAGTACTTCTTGATGTGGGTATGCACAGTGATTACCAAGCCATGGTGAGATGGGGTGAAAGAATATATGGATAAATCAGAATAGTGACTACACTAAGTATATCCTAAATGGATATTAGTGATAAAATGTTGGGCGATGGCTGATAGTGCATTACTGCGGAGATAAGGATATGGATATAGATAGAAGAGTTGTCCTTTCACAATAGCACCTGTTACCAGGTTTTCACCAGTTGCTTTTATTTGTACCTTTTTATTTGCTTTTTTTGATTTTTTGATTTTTATTTTTTGACTTTTTTCATGCATTAGACTACTCAAGTGTAGTATTTCTTCAGATGGATGTTGTTAGTTGGTTCGTTGAGCACATCTCCTTCTGAAGTTGTTAGCTGATAAGCACCTGATCTGTAGACTGATATGATGACATAGGGACCTAACCAGTTAGGTTCAAATTTCCCTTTCTTTTCCCAATCTTGCTGATTTCTAAGATTTTCCTTGAGTACTAGGTCACCAACTTTAAAATTTCTAGGAAGAACCTTGTGGTTGTAGCTTCTGCACATGCGTTGCTGATATGCTTTGAGATGAGTATAAGCACGTTGGCATCTTTCATCTAATAGTTTAAGTTCTTGTAGTTAGTTAACTCGATACACTTCATCTAGGATTAAGCCTTTTAGAGAGACTCTGAGAGATGGAATTTCTACTTCCAGGGGTAAATAGCTTCTGATCCATATACCAAAGAGTATGGTGTTGCTCCCGTAGGTGTACGGATGCTAGTTCTATATGCCCAAAGTGCTGGATTGAGCTGCACATGCCAGTCTTTGCCTGCATCATTCATTGTTTTCTTCAGGATTTTCAATATTGTCTTGTTGGATGCTTCTGCTTGACCATTCCCCTGTGGGCAGTATGGTGTAGAGAAACGATGTTGTATTTTGAAATTTTCACATAGCTCTCTTACATCTTGGTTTTTGAAAGGTCGTCCATTATCGGTGATGATGGAGCTTGGAATACCATATCTACAAATTAGATAATTTAGGATAAAAGAGGCAATTTGTTTCCCAGTCATTGTGGTCATGGGGACTACTCCTATCCACTTGGTAAAGTATTTTGTTGTAGTTATAATGAACTTGTGTCCATTTGAAGATGAAGGATGAATTTTGCCAACCAAGTCTACTCCCCACTAACAAAAGGGCCAGGATGTCGTGAATGGTTGTAGTTCCTGTGCTGGTGCATATATCAAATTGCCATGGATCTGGCATTTAGGACACTTTTTTGTAAAGTGATAAGAGTTTTTTTCCATTGTCGGCCAGTAATATCCCATTCTCAGAAGCTTTTTAGCAAGAGTAGTACCACTTGAATGTGTGCCACAAATACCTTCGTGAAGCTCGTGTAAATCGGAGTCAAATTCATTACGATCAAGGCAACAAAGAAGAGTACCATCTAGACCTCAATGGTACAAAGTATCAGCAGTGAGGGTATAACAGGCGGCTTGTCAGATAAAATTACATTTTTGGTTTCGGGATAGGTCAATGGGTAGGATATTGTTCTTTAGATAGTCATATATCGGTCCATATAATAAAGAATCTGAACCAGTCAAGACATAAATAACATGGGAATCAGAGTGGTCATAGGCCGGGGAGAACAGTTGCTCTAACAGAAACTCGTAACGACTCTGTTGCTCTAGAATTTGTAGTAATGAAGTGATAGTAGCCATTGCATCGACTGCTTTGTTGTTCAACCTTGGTATTTGCTCGAAAGTGATGTGTACAAAATATTGCTTGAAGTCATCCACCATTCACTTGTAGGGTAGCAACTTGTCATCCTTTGTCTGATAGTCATTATTGATTTGAATGATGACTGGTTGTGAGTCTCTGTAGACCTTTAACTCCGTGATTTTCCATTCTACAGCCATTTTGATGCCTATAACCAATGCCTCATATTCAGCCACATTATTTGTGCATGGGAACATAGGCCTATATGATCTTGGTATAGTGTGTCCTTCAGAAGTGATGAATAGAATGCCAGCACCCAAACCATGTTGTGTGTAGGATCTGTCAAAGTATAGGGTCCATTGTTTGGTAGAAATAGCCAGGACGTCCCTGTCTAGAAATTCAATCTCCATAGTTTGTTTTCCTGGTAGTGGTGCTTCAACTAGCTGATCTCCAATTGCTTGTCCTTTGATAGCTCTTTGTTCTATGTAGTGGATATCAAATTCATTGAGAATCATGACCCATTTAACCAATCTACCTGTAAGAGCTACCTTGCTGAGTAGATATTTGAGGGGATCAATTTTTTCCACTAGCTTAATTGTGTGTGCTAGCATATAATGTCGGAATTTTTGAGAAGTGAAGACTACTGTTAGATAAGCCTTCTCAATGAATGTATAGTTCAGTTCATATCCATTCAATGTCCTGTTGATGTAGTATATAGCTCATTCCTTTCCTTGTTGATCTTCTTGTGCCAATAGTGCCCCCAGTGATATATCTATCGTTGAAATGTATAAAATGAGTGGCTTTCCTACTATTGGTGGTACTAGAACTGGTGGATTCATTAGATACTATTTGATTTGATAGAAAGATTCTACACATTTGGATTCCCATCTAAATGGTGCATTTTTATGTAGCAAGTGATTAAATGGGAGACTTTTATCTACTAGTTGAACGATGAATCACCTGATTGATTGAAGTCGTCCTTGTAGAGATCGGAGTTGACTGATATTCTTTGGTGGTGGCATCTCCATAATGGCTTGTACTTTTGCTGGATCTACTTCAATACCTTTAGCTGAGACTATGTAGCCTAGTAATTTGCCTTGTGTAACTTCAAAGACACACTTCTTAGGGTTGAGTCTGACTTGGAATTTTTCCAATCGATAAAAAATCTTTGCTAAGATGCTGAGGTGTTCTTCTCTGGTGAAGGATTTAGCTAGTAAATCATCCACATATTCTTCCATGAAGGTATGCATCATGCCATGAAAGATTGTTGTCATTGCTCATTGATAAGTAGCTCCTGCATTTTTTAAGCCAAAAGGCATAACATTCCAACAGTACGTTCCCCAAGGACAGGTAAACGTTGTTCTGTCTTGATCTTCTAGGGCTATTTTTATTTGATTATAGCTTGAAAAACCATCCATTAGTGAGAGCATTGCATGGCCTGTTGTGAGGTCTACAATTATGTCAATAATGGGCAAAGGAAAGTCATCCTTTGGACAGGGTTTGTTGACATCTCTGAAGTCAGTACATGTTCTGATACTATCGTCTAGTTTTGATACTGGTACTATGTTAGAAATCCATTCTGCATAGTCAATGGGTCAAATGAATCCGACATCTAATAGTTTCTTTAGTTCAGCTTTGACCATGAGTGCCACATGGGGATTCATCTTTCGCATTTTTTGCTTAATTGGTTTAACTCCTGGAGTAATCGACAAGTGATGCATGATTAAGTGTGGATCAATTTCGGGCATATCTACATATGACCAAGCAAAGTTGATTTGCTTTTCTTTAAAAAAAATGATAAATGCTAATCTTTCTTCCTCTGTCAGAGATTCTGCCAGGTGTATGTTTTTGGTTGCTTCTATAGTACCAAGGTTGATTGATTGAGTGGGCTCAATCAATATGGGTGATCGTTGATGAAAATGTTCAAGAAGAGTGTCAAGTCTCCCATCTTTAGGTGCCTTAAAAAGGTTTTCACCCTCAGATGCATCCTTTATTTTTATTTTTTTGTGATCTATAGCTGCCATTGACTGGTTTTCAGCAATAGATCCTTTATTTGGTTCATTTTTGCAACTAAGAGACTTGGCACTCCCTTGGTTGTAGACGTCGTTACTTTGTCTACTAGTAGAGCCTATTTCTAGATTAACAGTACATAGGTAGTGGATAATAGATTCATCATTCAGGAAAATTGGTATATCATGTATTTCAGGTTCGTCCCAATCAATGAGGTCGGGAAAGACAAGTGGTAAGGAATCGTTTGGCAGATCAAGTTTTGTTGTTGTAAGTGTCATGATGGAGGTATTTTCGTGATTGGACTGGATGTTGAACAAGTTAAGGATTTCATCGAGGTCTTTGATGGTATCATCTTCTGTATATAATTGTTCATAATGATGTTGCTCATTTTCCTTGGCGTCATAGATATTTTGTGGAACAAATTCAAGTGGTCTATATTCTGTGCTACGTGTTTTTTGAGACATGGGTGTATGACTACCTTTTGCACAAATATCCTTCGTAGCATTAGAACAACTGCCCCATTCATATTCATTGGAATCAGTTTCAGAGGTAGTATCCCAAATTCTATCAGAGTTGTGAACTGGTATGTTGTAGGGTGAGAACAGGTCTTTGATGATTGATACAAGTTTTATAGTTTTCTCGGATTCTGTGTCTGATCCTGCTTCTACCTTTTGTATTTGCTAATATATTGTTCCTCCATGGGGAGGAATAATGGTATCAGGAGATGATTCTTCTTTTTTAGATATTGGTGCTTGAATATGATCTACTGCTGTATATGTTGCCTTCTTGTGAATGATGGGCTTCCCCTAATGTTGCTTCTTTTCTTGATGTTCACGTTCCTTATGGATTGTCTCTGTTGATTCAAACAGTGCTTCTTGCCAAGATTCTTCCTTGTACTTTTTCTTTGCTTTCCACTAAGGTTTTGGATTTCTACATGGTGTCTTTCTTGGTAGGAGAGTAAGTTCATAGCCCAATCCTGTTTTGTCCCTACTGGGCTATGGAGGAAGGTCTATTGGTTCGGTGACGCCTTCTTTATGCTTTCCAATAGGTCCTTTGCCATTATATCCCATTTGTTGCATGATTAAGTAGCCCTTTCCATATAGGTGTGTTGGTATAACAATTTCCAGAGCAAGTGCTCTACTATTTTCTTCTTCATCTTTGTATAGCCAGCTAAGGATGTCCTTTTTCTCTGATTCATGTGCTAGAGTATCGGGTTGGATGAATGTACCATCAAACTTTGTGATGGGCTTAGTTACCTGATGTGTTGATGTTGTAGGTAATCCATGAGATCTGGGTGATGTTGGTAAGTTAGCCAAACACATGGGTTCCAAAGAGTATTCCCCCATGCCGTGTTCTCTAATCTGCATTTTCTATTTGAAATCTCCAAGGAGTGATTCAAACTTTTCTTATCGAAGATCGGATGTTGAGGATTTTTGTTTTTCCCTATTATGGGGAACCAAACTGTCCTGGGCTACCCCCATTGCATTACAATTTTGAAATGGATTGTGATCAGCAGATATAGAGACCTCTTGTCTGTTATAGGGAAATTTGACACACTGGTGATACGTAGAAGGCACTGCTTCCATTTCATGTATCCAGGGTCGACCTAATAAAATATTGTATGTGAGGTCTATGTCTAAGACCTGGCAGATAGTATCTCTTTGTATGGGTCCAACTTGAATTGGTAACAATACTGTTCCTTTAGAGGATCTTTCCTCATCATCATATGCCTTTATAGTAATTTTTGTGTGTGGATCAATAGATTCCTCTAAGAAGCCTAATGCACGGATAAGTTTTAAGGTACATATATTAAGCCTAGCTCCTCCATCTATCAATACTCATTTTACTCAATGTTTATAGACGATGACTTTAATATGGAGAGGAGTGTTATGTGGATGGCTTAATGAGATATTATCATGCTCAGAAAAGGTGAGATTATGATGTCTTGTCATATGAGAGACCATGGCTTGGAATTTGTCAGCATCTAGATCTTGAGGTACATTTGTCTCCAATAGTGCTTGTTCCAATATGTCTTTGTGTTTTGGCGAAAGTTTTAGCAACTCTAGTATAGATATTTGAGCAGGAGTTTTGCGCAGTTGGCTGACTAAATCATATTGAATTTTGGGTACAGTGTTTGTTGTTGACATATGTCCCTTCAAGACATATTTTTGAGCTCTGGTTGTTACGTTGACAGATTCATGATTATGCTGGTCTCGGATTGTGATGACATTTACATGATTGTCTACAGCTGATATATGATTGATGGTGTTATTGTAAACGTTATTGATATGAACCCCACGGGTATCGTTTGAAGTTGAAGCTCCATCTTTGTTGTAGTTTGGAAGAGGATTCTTAAAGGCTCCATGGTCACTATTTGTCTTGAGACCATCCACTATTAAATCACCTCTATCAATCATGTCTTGAACGATGTTTTTCAATCTCATGCAATCATTTGTTTGATGACCTTTGTTGTGATGGAAATCACAAAAATACGAGTCATTCCACCAAGGTGGTTTGATTTGTGGTTCATAGTTGCTGATTGCGAGTAAGGAGATAATTTTGTTTGCTAGGAGTTCTCTGAATGCTCACTCTAGTGATTGACCTAGTGGTGTGTAGACGCGTTTTTAAAAATTGGTGGTGTTACCTTGTGAATTTTTATTAGGTCCTTGATTTGTGTAATTGTTTTGCACATTGTTGGTGTTATTGGTGTTGTTTGTATTGGGTTGACCTTGATTGGTATTCGATGCGTAAGTGTTAGTGTCGGGGTTAGCACCTTTGGGGTTCTTTGTAGCTTGAGGATTTCCTGATAATGCGAGCATGGGTTGTTTAGATTTTGGATCATGTGGTTCATTGCCTCCTTCATTTCCATTGTTTTTGTTTCTAGTCCAGAATCTGGATTTGTCTAAGCTGTTGTTGTTTTGGTTATTGTAATTTGATAAACCTGTTCCTTCTTTGAAGAGTTTGAGCATTCCTTTCTTGACACATGATTCCTCTACTTGAATGTTGTTTTCTATTAGTTTAGCAAAAGACGGTATGCATTGGAGCTTGAGCCTATAACTCATCTCACTATTCAAGTTATCGATGAAAATTTCCATTTTCTCCTGTTTAGGAATATCTCAAGGATATCGTGAAACCATACGACACCAACGTTGAAGGAATACCATGAATGTTAAATTGTTTTTCTATTTTGTATTATGGACATCTAACATGGTAATAGCATGTTGAATGTTATAGGAATACTAAGTTATGAATTTGTTGACTAGTTCATCAAATGACCTGACAGGTGGTGTGATTTTGGATAACCATTCCATTGTTTGTCCTCCCAAACTTCATGGGAATAACCTCATCAGATAGGCATCGTCATGAGCGAATTCAAGACTCATGGGGCAGAATTCTTGAACATGATCACAGGGATCACTTTTCCCATCGTACTTGTCAAATTTGGGAAGTTCTGAGTTCGAAGGAAAAGGAACCATGTTTAATCGTCTGTCAAACGGATAAGGACAAATTTTATTTAATGAGTACTGTACTGTTGTCCTGTGTTGCATGTCTTGCATTTGTCTTTGTAAAATTTGCATTTGCTGAGTAAGAGCAACCAAAGGTGCATTATTTTGTCGAGGGAAGAATTCTCCCCTTGCATTGGTTCTCAGTTGAAAAGGTGTGTTGAACGGTATGTTTTGCTCCGGGGTGTTTTGTTCAGGTATATTTAGTACTGGGATACTTTGTTGAGGTATGTTTGATTCAGAGTCACGAGTCTCTTCTTCTCATTATTGTTCTTGATATTCATAATGTCATGATCCTATTCCAAAAATGTTTGTGTCTAAATCTTCTAGAAGTTTAACTCCTTTACTTGTGAGCATGAGCAGATATTTTTCTTTGTCATTTTCCATGAGTCATTCTACAAGCTTTTGAAAGGAAGCGCTTTCCTGACATTCTCGAAGGATTTCATCAGTAATTTCAGGCTCCTCTTGATGTGGACCTTCAAAAGGATTAGACAACCTTCGATTCATGCTTGATTCTGGTGTTGTTTCGTTGAGAGAAAGTTACCGTAGGCATTTTATAAATATTCGGGGGTTGGGGGTGGTAGCCTTGGGAAGTTATAAGTGATGCACTCGTCAGGAAAGAATGTTGGATTGATCTTTCCCCCACGGTTTATGATTTGACTAAATGCAGATTTTTGACAATATGCCCTAGTTTTTAAAGGTTCCTTGTCAAATTCGTTAGATTTGTTTTGGATATAGAGTTGGACGTGTTGAAGAAATGTTCGATGAGATTTGAAGAGTTGACGATTGATGTATAAAAATTTATTTCTTTTGATAAATTTGGAAAAACTTGGTTGTTGTTTCTTCAACTTAGTGTTACGATAAATATTCTTTCTTCTGAGAATATGAGGATTAGTCATGCATAAGTCATTAATCGTTTCCTTTGAGTTGTTTTGGATTTAGTTTATCTTGTTTTGAAAACTCGAGTTTTACTTTGTCAAAGTGAAGGTTTAGATGCCCCCTCATGACAAAGTGTGCCAAATGATATGGATAAAGTTTCCCGATATGGAAACTTGATTTGACAACTTGAGGTTTTGAACAAGTTTGTTTGGGATAAAATCCATGAGAAAAGAACCTATTTGTCACTTGTGATGATGTTTCCTGATTTTGATAGGATAGATATGTTTATCGTGTAACTAGTTTTGGATGTTTGGACAACTTTTGTTTAACGAAAAATTTTCTCTAGAAATAGTTTTTAACACTCTGTTTTGATATTCTGTTTCGACGAAAAATGAAGCTGATGAAAGGAGGTTTCCAAAAATGTCTTCCAGATTTTCTAAATTTATCTTTGTTTTGCCCCCTCTTTTCTGGTTTTGATCACACGCTAAAGCAGAGACCCTATGCGCTACAAAAGTTTCTCAAAGCGCTAAGGAAAATACCTCACACACTAACCTGCCCCAGTCTACACGCTAACTATTTCTGATCGTAAATTTGGTTTCAAAGTGTCATGTGCTAATATGAGCCACTGATGCGCTAATTTTTGTACCTCACGCGCTAAAGTTTGACTTCCACACGCTAAGCTGATGCTTCAAAGCGCTAGGCTATTTTCCGGACGCGCTAACTGCTACTATTGTTTCAAAATTTTGATGAAGCGCTACTATGAATACTTGACGCGCTAAGTGTAAGACTTGATGTGCTAAGGTATGGTTGATACATGCTAAGATGTTGCTCTTACGCGCTAAACTGCCCTGGTTTGATTTTTTTCTGTGATTTTGGTGTTTTGCTTTAAGTTTTTAATGCTAATGGATGATTTTCTGAAGTAACAAATGCAAACATAGCACAAAATACATAACCATTTTTGCCTAATCTAAACAGTAAGTGTATATTCTACAAGGATGTGTTCAAATCCCCAATGTTTCAACAGGTTTGGTTACAATGAATACACTTCAAAAAGACTCTTTATTCAAGGGTCATAAGTAATACCATAGCCCACTAGTCTCGATACTCTGTCAGCTCAAACTGTAGTAGCCCTACTAGTTTGAACTCATTAGACTCATATTTTATTACTGGTTGTTTTTCAATGGATACATTACCATGACATATTATTCATATTTTTATGACATTATGCTTTATTTGGAGATGAGTTGTATAATTTATTTGCAGTATTTCAGTACTTGTGATTTATGGCATTTTATGTATTATTGCTATGCACTAACATTTTACTTTAATTATGCAATGTGGAATTATATGTTGTGTGTTTGCGAGTGTATTGGATGCAAGGGGACGATTTTCCTTCACTCATTTCGTTGAGACAGGGAACGTCGCGATTCTCCTTCATCGGTGTGTATGTCGTGTTTTCTATATATATATATATGCATGTGTGGTTTGGTGATGCAGGATATTACAGGTACAACTACTAGGTAGGTACGGGGTATCGTCTCCACCTGGCTTCACAGGTCTAAGCGTGCCTTATTTTTTTCGATGGAAGTGGAGGAGATAGTAGTTGATCCTATTTTACTCAGTTACATTCGTATGAGTGTCGTCAGTTAATCGTTTTGTCAGTTAGTTCGGTCTTCGTATTTTGTCATTTTATCTTTTATGGGTAATTGCTTGAGATTTGTTTAATTTGAGTGTTTTAGTGGATTTAATTAATTAATTAATTAAGTTTATGAACTTATCTTATTATTGTATTGTTTATGCATTGAGATTATAAATTTAGTTAATTAAAGAAATTATTAAATTAAGCTGCATGGTATTAAAAATATATTTTTATTTTAAAAATAAATTAGATTAATTGTATTCTAAAGTTATAATTAAATAGATGAATAAAAGGATTAATTGGAATTAAAGTATTGTTTTAATTCTTTATTTAGAAAATTAATTAATTGGAATTAAAAGTATTGTTTTAATTCTTTATTTAGAAAATTAATTAATTGGAATTAAAATATTGTATTAATTATTTATTTAGAAAATTATTTAATGTGCATGAGAAAAGTAATGAAAGAATAATGTTTTAAATTATTGCATGTGATAAATTTAGAAAATAGAATAAATAAATTACTATTATTCTAAATTTAGGTTTTTTTTGTGAAAAAGCTATTGAACCTAGAATTTTAGTTTAAATAGGGGTTAGGTCTTTATTTTAAAAACACAGACAGGAATACACAGGAACAGGTCAAGAATTTAGGTGATGAAAATTTATTGGAAGATATTGAAGGGATCAGGGCTCTTCTACAAAATTCTTCCAGGAAAGCTATACCAGGTTGGATGAATTCTTAGTTTTGTGTTTTATTAAAAATGTTTCTATTTTTCTCTGCTTGATGTGTGTGTAAAATAATTGCCAAATCCAAAACTCTCTTCTGGTGAATTCAAGTTTTTTTTGAAAACTCATGCCTGATGTGTATTTCTTGTTTGTGGAAAGAACGTAATTTTGTGAAAATTAGGAAAATTATTATAGAAAGTTTGCCAAGTTTTTATGGTGCATGGAAATTGCCCGATTTAGGAGAAAGGGTATTTACCTGAGAAATGGTTTTAATTACCTTAAGAAAATAAATTTAATTACACATTAAATTTATTTGGGTTAATTAAATTTGAAAAAAAAAAGAATTGAAATTTTGTTAAAATGGAATTATTGGAAAAATATTGTTTTTTGTTATTATTGTTAAAATTTTATTAAAATGAAATTATAAAAAAAAAATATTGTTTAATTATTTTCTTGTTTAAAAATATATAAAAAAATATATATATATATTAAATAATTAAAAAAAAAATAAAAAATAAAAAAAAACAAACAAACTGCATGGTAGCATCCGCTACCGGTGGTAGTACACAGTACTACCAACGGTAGCAGTGCTACCGGTGGTAGCCGCTACCTATGGTAGTAGTGCTACTGGACGGTAGCAGTGCTACCGGATGGTAGTACTAGCTACCGGCGATAGCGTAATCTACCGTGACAGGGCTTTTCGGTAATTGTAAAAGTGTTTTTTTTGTTAGTCTTTTTAAATTAAATTCTAAACCTTGTTCACTGTTTCGGGTTGCGGACCCAGGGGATTAAATAAATTAAAAATTATTATTATATGTATGTATATAAATAAATATATGTATATTCATATATGAGTTTATATATATATATTTAATAATAGATATGTTTCTTTTGGTAGTTATTATAATATTTTAAATGTTATTTTAAATATTATTTAATTACAGTTTGGAATGTTAATTTAAATAAATATGTTGAAAATACATTAGGAGAATTATTTGTATTTTAAATCTTTTTGGACAAATGACAAAGTGAATGTTTTTTTTTTTAAGTTGTAAATTCTTGTTATCTGGAAATTTGTAGATTGCATGTCATTCATGCTTTGACTATTTTTTTTAAGGAAAGATTGCCTGTAATAGGATCTTGCATATAATGTGTTCTCAGCCAAGTTTTATTGCAATTTTGATTAAATTGTCATTGTGTCCTATGATATTATTTCTCCTAGACCAGGTGTTGTTGTATAACCTATTTGATATGAGCCATTGTGTGTTTTTGTCCAAATGGTCATTCTTGGGTTGGTATTTGTGTATCCATCACCTGTGTTTGTCAGGATTGTTTATGGTTGCCTATTTCGCCTTAGAGTTCTTGTAGAGAGAAACATTTCCTGTTAGTGTCCTAAGAGAGAGAGTGGCTTTCGAGCGGGGGCCGTGCCCAAAGTGGATGACAGGATAACCCGTCGAAAGTTAGTTAAAAAGTGATAACCTAATAATTGATTAGGGGGTGGGTAGATTTAAATATTAATTAAGATAAATGTGCCTCGTTCATAGATGAGTGCTTGTACAGGGCTCATGATGTTACGAGAAGGCCCGGAATGGCAAACTTACCACCTTGTCTTCACGAAATGATTGGTAGGGTCCGCATGAGACTTAGTTGGAACTGGAGGCTCGGGAGAGGTTACCAGGAGAAACCCAAGTATGGGGGCCGGAACCTATGGAGGTTGTACCATGGTAACCATCAAGATATGCAATGACACTCTCTTCTTAGAGTCACTAGTGTTTTGTGAGTTGTGTTACATGGATGGTTGCAGAGTCTTGTAGTCCTTTTGTACTTGTCTTACTTTGCTTGCTTGAGGGTTTCTACTATCTCCTAGCACGGTGGGCTGGTTCTATTTCAGGATCACATGGTCGGGTGGTAGTGCCACTTCCCATCAGATGTTCTGGATTGTATCTTCAGGCGAGGAAAGGCTTCGCTGGTGTTCTTGGATCGTGGTTTATGTACCAGCTCTTGTTCGAGATCATTGTTCAGTTGAGACCTTGTGGTCATTGTATCAGACTTTTATGTAACCTTGAAATTGTATCCTTGTAACCGGTGGTATTATTGGAAGCCATGTATTTATGGATATTGTAATATTATTATGTCAGTGAAATGAATGTTATTGTTTTGATCTTATGTTTAAGTGGTTTATGAAAATTGGATGCATTGGAATACTTTTATTTCTTTATTATGAAATTTGGATGTATGTGTAGTTTTAAACTTAAGTGTTCAATTTATCTTATTAAATGGATTAACTATGGTGTTAATATAATCTATGAAATTAATTTTCGTTGGTTACCCTTAAGAAAACTTATGATAGACTTCCGCTGTGTTGTTAAATGTGCAATGATTTTAGTTAGTACACTTAGTCTTTAACAAAAAAAAAAAAAATTCACCCTTTAGTTGCCTAGTTGTGTTGTTTTCCTTTAGGGTTCCTGGCGGGGCATTATACAAACAGTCGTGTCACCCTTAGAGGGCGCCCTTTTTTTTGCCTTTTGCCAGAAATTAACTCAAAGTGAATTTCTTCACAATTGAGTAGTTATCTTGGGAGATATATGGTGAGCGATCTTGGGGGCGGATTCTTCCCCACCCTTGCACTATGATATTACAAATGTCTGGTTACTAACTCAGCTCAAAGTTTTTATTTCTAAGCTTCGTAATCAAGCTTCTTGTTCGGCCATCAGTGATAAACTCCCTAAGGAGGCTTCCCAACCTTTAGAACAAAGGCTTTACGTATCTCAAGGATACTGGGGGAAGGCTAATCGCTGCGCACAACCATTGAAAAGGACTTTCGTCACTTCCCACTTTTGATTATAGTGGGTTGGAACACTTGGCGTCAAAGTCATTTCCCACTTAGGTCATTCCCTTCACACTGGCCATAAATGGCTTTAAGAGTTTTTCAACCCCTCGGGAGGGCAGACCTGCTAAAGGATGTAAATGCTTTAAATGACTGAAAGCGTAAGAGTAGTCTATTTTTTTGATCACCCAGTAAAGGGGAGAGCATATACCTTCTACTTTTGAGATAAGACAATCAAGTTGTTCTTTTTATCCTTTCAATTCAGTGATTTTCTAAGATCTATATGGAGATGTTGCTCCACAAAAACATGGTGTTTATTTTAACCTTTCATGGCAATGATTTTCTGATCTATTTGAAAAGAAAGGGTCAACAAAGTAAATCCGATGTTTTGTCAACAAAATAAATCAATCCAAAGGGGAAGATCTTCCCTCTTTGTTTGTAAATGACTTTTGGACCTTGTTTGATTCTTTACTTTGCTAAAACTTTAAAATGAATCCTGTTATACACCAAAGGATGGTGAAATTCTTTTTAAGCCCTTTGATTTTTTAAAAATGAAAATTTGTGTTGTTCCTTTTAGAGCCCAAAATGAGAAATTCTCTCCTAGAAAAGCAAGAAAAATTTCTTTGTTGTTCTTTTTATTTGCCCAAAATAAAAGTGAGTTTAATTTTATTTAAACAAGAAAAGAAAGAAATTTGAATTTTTACCTAACTTAGAAAAGTTAGTAAAAAATTTAAATTAATTCTAGCCTAAATAGCATAGATTCAGAACCTACAATAAAATGTTAGTAACCTGCAGAAAACCAGTCAATTAGTTAGCAAAAAGGTGAGTTTTGTGGACTTCCACAAGTCTAAATTTTAATTTCTGTTACAAATTAGTCTTCTATTTTCTGTTTGTGATGCGCTACAGAATAGACTGTAAGCACTACAAGATGAGTGAGATGCGTTGCTCTATTTCCCGGATGCGTTGTTCTGTATTTTTGATGCGCTATTCTATGTTTCAGAGGCGTTGCTCTATGTTTCATTCGCATCGAGACCTATAGGAAAAGGTTAATAAACATGATGCACTAAGATGATGACCGCACGCGCTATAGTATGAACCCCACGCGCTAAACAGAGTACATGATGCACTATAATGTTACTGAGATGCGCTACAGAATATTCTCCATGCGTTGATTCCTGTTTCCCACATAACTACAAAAGTGGTTACATTCAAAAACTAATTTGATATATGGGGTCGAGCCCCATAGTGGGCGCCAGAAATGTATGCGGGAAAAGTGGGTCAATAGAACTTAAAATGTGAAAAATGAAGCCCAGAGACACTTGTCCACACACCCATAGGACTTCTTGGTGCAAGCTATGGAGTCACAAAGGATGACTCAGCTTCCCAAGGTTAGTTCTATGGTTCTCTATCTCACAAGGTCCCTCAAACCAATTTCTCTACTGTCAGATCATTGAGCAAAGTGGTTTAGGAATGACAAATGCAAGAATGAGGGATGTTTTGATTGATTTTAATATGAAAATGCAACCTATCTATGCATGATCCTATAAATGAGATGAACTAGATTATAAGATGACAAGATTAGTAGTAATACTATCCTAACATGATATACTAGTTATATGATTAAGCTATTGATGAAAGAAGCAATCTAAAATGATTATTAGATTAATTCTTATTTGCAAAGAGAGACTAAATGTGTTAAAAATTGAGCATAAATGTGATACTAAGAGCTTGCATATATGAAAATGGAGGAATGAGAGCTCTATTTATAGCAAAAATAGGGAAATGGATGGCCAGGATTGAAAGAGATAATCAAGGGTTGAGTTTGAAAGTTGCTCAATCCATGTTCACAATTTTTACCAATGAAATGGTGACAATTGGCAACATAGGATTGGTTGAGAGGAGATGTAAGAAGCATTAAATGCTTGAGAAGACCTCATGGTTACCTTAGGGGGTAAGGGTTAAGGTTAGATTAGGGTTATCCAATGTATAAATCTTTTACCCAAAGGATAAACTCTTGTGCAAGGGATTAAGGAATAACCATGGTCAAAGCATTAAAGGCTTGATGAGACCCTTGGGTTACATGGAGGTTGAGTGTAGAGAAATATTTTAATCATGTTGGAGGGTTGAGTTTACCATTAATGGTTTGGAAGACTTTCAAAGTTAAGGTGTTGAAGCCTTTAATGGTTTTCAAAGACTTTGAGGGTTTGAGAAGTGACTTCCCCTTGCTTAGGGATGTGACAATATTTAGGAGATGGATTAGGCTAATTTAGAAGTGATTAGAAGGGTCTAGAAGGGGGTTAGGAATAGGATTTAGGAGGCAAGTGGGAGATGTAGGATTTTGCAAGTGGATGGAGAGATAATAGGATTTAATTGAGATAAAGTTAATTTATTTCAATTTGGTTGCAATTTGGGAAATTGAATAAATTCAATTTAGGGTAAACTAATTAATTAAATTTGAATTTAATTAAAAGTGGATAGAAGGAATTTAATTGAATAAAATGATTTATTCCATTAAATGGTAAAAGAGGTCTAGTGAATTTAATTTAAATAAATTGAGCAATTTACTTAATTTAAATAGAGGAATGTGAGTGATTCAATTAAATTGGATTTAATTAAATAGAGAAATGAACATAAAATATTCATTTAGGAATATGTTCATTTTTATATGTCTACAAGATGAAGTTTTGTTGTAGATATAGTCTTGTAAAGATCATAGATTCAATCTTGCAACAAAAGTTGAGATGTTTAAATTAAATTAAAAATTAAATGTCGAATAAATATATCACTTTTACAACTAGGGGAGAGGGACCAGTAGTTGGGAGGGCTAACTTCATCATCATGTAGCTGTCACATGGAATATCATAAATCCTTCATCATTTTTTGAAATGTAAAATGGACACTTAACTATCTACAACTAAGGTTTGAAGGCGTGACTCATCATGCAACTCATCAAAATAACAGATCTAGTGTGAGGTGTCCAAAAAATGACTTTTTAGATATTTGACCAAAACTTAATCTAAAAATCCCTATTAGTTGAATAAAAAACTCATTTGTAATTAGTATAAAATTGTATTTTTATTTAAAATATAACTATATACAACTTAAATGGGCCAAATACCTATTAGCAATCATAAATGTGTGGTATCTCTAACTTTTATATCCAACACCAAAAGACCAATTGTTGAACATTGAAACCTTCAAAGAATCCCTCACATTTCATGGAAAAAAATAGGGTATTTATTGTGTTCACCTTTTCTATATATATCATAAGACAAATTATTAATATGAAGTACTCCAATGCATATACATTGCTACCCCAATTATTTTACACATAAGAATAATATTTTTTCACTATGATAATAGTACTTATTTAAGTGAGCACGTTATTTTATTAAATGAGCATCTTATTTTATAAATGACACACTTATAGTGGATAGCTATGATATTTTATTTAAAACAAAAAAATATTTATTTCACTTGATAATAAATGTATTTATGCCTCTTTTTTATAGGGGAAAGGATCCATTTGTTGAGCACCCTAACTTCACGCTTCTCAAAAGCCTACGTGGAAATTTCAAATCACTTCCCAAAGTTTTTACAACAACTTACTTGACAAGTCCCCTACTTATAACGAAGGTTTCAGCACCATATCATCAAATATGATGCCACATCAACATGCTTTTTCCCAAGGTATCCAAAACAACCCCAAAAAAGGTGAGACCAATAGTCGTGCATAAGAGGCCTCATACTTGTGCAGCTAATGTGGTATTATATGATTGGTTGCTTAAATTTACAACTAGGGGTACATTTCACTCAATTATGGATATTAAAGTCACAACTATTGGTGCAATGTTGTAAAAAAAAATGGACATTAAATCAACAACTATGGGTATTAAATCGACAACTACTATCATAACAATTGGAACACGCTCAACTATCGGGTCCTCTCCCTTAACATTTATAGGTTTCTTGTGTTCAAGTATTGGTCCATTTTGACCAACATTTGGTAATTTTTTTATTTACATGTGGATTATTTATTTACAATATATAATATAAATATGTGGCAAGACCCAATATTATAAGCACAAGTAAGTGTATAACGATTGGACCCTATACAACGAGGGGAAGAGCACCATTCATGTTCCAATGACCGTTCACTCCTTGCACACCCAACCCCCCCAATTGCGAACTTTAAAAGAACCAAAAAATAAATAACTAAAAGCTCATTAATAAATTAGACATGTATCAATAGCCATTCATTTTTTAGCTTTCTTGGACCACAATTGGCCCATTTGTGCACTTTTTATTAATACCAATAGTAAACAATTACTGGGGCATTTGTGCATAATTATTGACAATTTTTAGTGCACAGTTATTAGGACATCTTTAAATAGGCATCAGGTGACACTTTGAAAAGAGTACTTTTAACCCTTGTGTGCATAATGCATCCCACAACATACATCATTACTACCCAAAAGTCAAAACAATAACTATAAACCCAAAAAAATCATCCAAATTCTATCTACCATTTAGAATCAAAATTAGCTTCCCCTACCAACTTTGATATTAGAGAAAATTCAAATTTCATCATTGTTCTTCAAACACATGTAATTTAGGTGATTCTAGAACTTTTGCACGTGTGGAGCTTAGACATTACAAGTTAGCATATAACCCATTTCCAGGGCGGCCTTTCCTATTCTCTTCGGGTTAATTTGAACACATGTAATTTAGGTGATTCTAGAACTTTTGCACGTGTGGAGCTTAGACATTACAAGTTAGCATATAACCCATTTCCAGGGCGGCCTTTCCTATTCTCTTCGGGTTAATTTCACCGTTTCTTGTTGTCGCAAGATTCCGTCAGTGGCTTCCATTGACTTTATTCGTACAATGAGCTTATAATGATGAAGTCTTCTTGCTATCCGCGGGGAAAGTGATTGCAATTCCAAAATGGGAGAGATCGTTATGACTGTTCTCGCTGAATTTGCATTGGCAGAGGGCTTCAAAGCCACCAAGAAAGGAATTTCTTTCATTATTGGAGTCAATTCTGCTTGCAATAAACTCAAGGCAACTCTGAATGGCTTGAAGCTGGTCGTCGACAAGATCTGCGAGTCGGGTTTGGAGTCGACTTCGGAATGGCAGAGTAATGTCGAAGTCTTTCGGGGGAAGCATGCTGATGGGCTTCTACTGGTAGAGGAATGCAAGAAAACCAGCAATCGCAAGCTCCATGAAAAATTCAAGTATGCAATGAAGACTGGGGAACTGAATAAGTATCTTGCGATTTCATTGAGACAAACATTCAGCCTAGCTTTACATTGAGTATAATGATATTGCCCGACATTTCCAGAAAGCTAACAAAGTTGAGCGAGGATGTGAAGAATATTGCCGCCAAGATGGAGATAAACACCAGAATTGAAAATCCTAGGTCCAATGTAGAGCAGAACGAAGGGAGACACCGCGTCCCGAATATGCCGAACTACTTCGTGGGTTTTGATGGGTCGGTAGAGGAGTTGAAGGAGCTTGTGCTGGACACCAATGTGAGTGCTGATGGGATTACAGGACTGAGCGGAATGGGAAAGTCCACACTAGCAACCGCCCTTTGCCATCTAAACAAAATCAAAGGTAAGAACAGCTTGTTTCTGTAGCCCATTCATATTATATAAATCTAGCAATTGTTGTTTTTGAATTCTGTATTAGGTTAACTTTGCTCTGTTTCCATGGTTTTGGGTACTCTGTCTTTGTAACTTTTACTAGAACAGAAATATTGGGTACTGTTAAAAGGAGAAAAATGAATCTTTCTAAACTTTCTTGTGATTTTCAGAACACTTTCAAAGAGTGATTTACATCACTGTTTCGAAAAATCCGAATATCATGGATATGCTAGAGAACATATGGGAAGACATTGTTGGTGGGTCAAAACCTAGTTTTGGGAACTTGGACCAGGCACATAATCAATTACAAGTTAAAATAAATGGAATAAGTCAACCAATACTGGTAGTATTGGATGATGTTTGTTCTAGGTCCAACCTTCAAAGATTGTTATTTCAAGGCGAACACTATAAGACTTTAGTAACCACAAGAGATGAAAACATTATCCGTAAACAGAACAACGTGCGCCTTTTCCCGTTACAATCCTTGCAAGAGGACCATGCCATGTCACTTTTCTGTTACCATGCCTTTGGCGAGCCTACAATTCCAGCTACAGCTACACATTATGAAGAACTGGTCAAACAGGTAGCCTGCTGCTCGCCAAACCTAGCTTCTTTTTGTGCTTTATTTATATCCAGCGTTATATTCAATGGTATTCCTGTCTGAATGCTAAATTTAGTTGTATTAATGTGCAGGTACAGGCACAGTGTGATGGTTTGCTACTTGCTCTTCAAGTAATTGGTAGCTCTTTGCGGGACGAGCCTCCCCCAGTTTGGAAATCGGCTAAGAATAAGCTTTCAAGAGGGGCAACTATAGGTGAATTTCATAAAGAGGAACTTTTTGAACGCCTGAAAACAACAATTATAGATGTTCTGGAAGAGAATGTAAAGCAGTGCTTCATGGACCTTGCTGTTTTCCCCCAAGGACGAACCTTTTGTGTAGACGTATTGCTCGACATATGGGTGTATGTACGCGGAATGGATTGGATGGATGCCTTTGTGATTTTAATTGAATTAATAGCTCGCAGTCTGTTGGAGTTGAAGAGGGATCCCAGTCTGTCGGAGTTGAAAAGGGATCCGTGGTAAGGAACATTTCTACTTTTCATATCCTCGTTATGTTTCTTGGAGCATTGCAGTCTGTTGTGATTAAAATTGAATTCCCTTGATGGAAGAGTGTTTGAGAAGATATTTTGGAAAGAATAGTTCAGCTTGAGCCTATATAAGTCTGATACTTCTCCCATGATTTAGGCATAGTTTTAGGACTTGTTAGTTTAACTTTAAATTTACTAATTTGCAAAGAAACTCCACACAGTTCTTCATTTGGGAAAATCAAGTTTTCTTTTTAAACCACATACTTTATGATATTTCTTACAAACACATTTTGGTAACATCTGATACCAGGGGCCCAGGGATCACTCAGGAGTGCGCAAATGGATTGTTATTTTCCCAACATAACGTAATCAGAGATTTGGCCTTGTATTTGGTGGAAAAGGACAAATTAAGTGATTGTAGTAGGTTGTGTATGCCTGAAAAGAGTGATTGCATTCCGTCAAATTGGCAAACAGTTCAGGCATCTAAAGCTCAGATTGTTTCCGTTCATACAGGTGACAATTACGGCTAGAATTTTAGATTATATTATGTATGCCTTTGATTTTCCTTCCAGATCCGAAAAATTGATTATTTGTGATTTCAGTTACTGTTAAAATATTGGTTGAAGGGATCTCTGAATAATTAATTGCAGCATTGATTTCGATTATTGTTGGGCATATATAGGCACAATGGATGAAAAACAATGGGCACAAATGAGGTTCCCTGAGGCAGAAGCTTTAATTTTGTATTTCACTGCAAGCAGATATTGTATTCCAACTTTTGTCCACACAATGAAGAAACTGAAGGTTCTTATAGTCCATAATTACAGTGCACGAAGAGCCACACTCAGTCGACTGGATGTTTTTAATGCACTTTCTCAGCTTAAAACACTTCAACTTGAAAAGTTGACAGTGTCTCCTCTGTATGACTACTTCAGTTTTCTGGAGAGTCTGCAGAAGCTATCTCTGAGTTTATGCGAGGGCCTTGGTGACATGAGTGAATTAGGTAGGGATGAATTTTTCAATTTTCCGAGGCTTTCAGAAATCAATGTAGATCACTGCAGTGATTTGGAGAAGTTGCCAAAAGGTTTATGTTTTTCGAATTCCATGAAAAAAATTTCAGTGACAAACTGCCACGGGCTTGCAAAGTTCCCTGATGAGTTGGGGAATCTTGGCATGCTCGAGGTGCTAAGATTGTGTGCATGTGCAGATTTGACAGAACTGCCAGCTTCTGTCCGTAGTCTCCGAAAACTAGAATTTCTTGACATCTCACTGTGCGGGCGTTTGGAGCGGTTTCCAGAAGGATTTCATGAGCTATCAAGTTTGAAGAAGCTGGACATGAGGGAGTGCTGTAGATTGAAACCGGTTTCCAAAACACTAGGCAAACTCCCATCTCTAAAACATGTGATTTGCGATAAGAAGAACGAGCACCAGTTGATATGTGAAGCCAACTCCACGAGTAACTTCACTGTTGAAGCTGTTGAACAGGCATTCAGTTTGGATTGGCTTTACTGTTGACCAAATTACAATTTTCTTCAACCACAGTTTATGATGCAGAGCATCACTGGTAATGGGTTCTACTTTTGGAATTGACAGTACGTGAGATGTCAAATGGACATTAGATGGGGCAGTGTCTATTTTCAAAACTTTATTTTTACCAGGGTTGGTTGGTGCTAGGACAGGAACAGATATTTAATTTGTTTTGAGAGGTGATTCAACCTATTTTGGGTAAAAAGGGAGAGGGCAGCAGATATAAAAGAGATTGTTATGAAATTTTTTGGGGAGAAGACTAGACTATAGAATCATAGTTTTGATGTCTGAAAAGGAGTCTTTGGCATTGCAAGAAGATGTAATTTTCAGTTCTTTGAAAAATATTAGAGTTTTGTCTTATTTTGAATAAGTGAATTTTTCAGATCATTTATTTGATCATATCGAAAAATATGGAGTGATGTATGTTTATTAATTCAATAAAATGTTATGATTTTAAGTTCTAAATGTGTTTTTTTTTAAATAATGTGCTTGGTTGCAAGGATTGACTGCCTTTCATTGGATACCTAGTCCTATCCTGCATCGCTATATTTATATGTTAAGTTAATGAAACAATAGACAAGTGTTTGCAAGTATCTACTATGTTGTCTGAATTGAATTTCCAATTATTCTGTTGGTCTCAGAATACAGGTTCACTGTAATACAGCAATATGAATAACCTGTTTTTTAACAACCTTGAATTCTGGGCTTCAATACACAATATATGTGAACTGTTATTTTTTTCAATTATTTATCTATGCAAATTTAACCATGAAAGCATTACGCATTAAGGATTTAAACAATCGAGTATGAAACAATTGGGTTTTTGAAAGATTTCGAGTATTTGCTAAAATTTTGCCCAACATTATTGTTAAATATAAAGAAATGACCAAAATCATTCCTGCCAACTGGAGACAACTTGTGAATCACGAGGCATATTGCTTCCGAAATTGTGAATCGAAAAGACCAAAATACTTTGTGGGTTCTGCAAATATTTCAGAATTCAATCAATGAAGCTGAGCAGCAGCAGAAGTGGAGGTTCTCAGTTCCAAATATGACAAGCTACTCGGTTTCTATAATAGAGTTGAGTGAGTTTGTGGTAGAATTCCATGTCAATGTGGTTCTACTTATATACATGAATTGAATGGGAAAATACACTCCAGAATCAGTCCTTTCCACCACGACCAACTTTAAGGTAACAGCAGCTTTGCCCTAAAATCTGTACCAGGTTTAGTTTACCTTATTCTATGATTGTGGTTCTCTGGCTATTTTAACCAGTATTTTTTTAGCAGAGTTTGTTATTATTTCTATTTTACGGCGGAAAAAGGAATCTTTCTGATTCTCATGATTTACAGAGTAACTACTGGTCTTAAGAATGTTAGGAGGCATTGATGTATAATGGTCAAATTAATCACTTGTAAATGTTCATCGTATTTGGTTTCATGGTAAAGTATATGTTGTAGGTATCTAAACAGTGGTGAGAAAGGATCTTTTTGGTAAGAGAATGTAGGGGAAGGGGTCTAGTTATTCATCATGTTTCAATAACTGTTTATTGGATTTCATTGATTAAAAGTCAATTAAACAATCATTTAGTGGGCAAGTAGCCACCTACTAATATACTCATAATTAAAAAAAAACATTAGTAATTAGAACAATTGTGCAATTTTATTTGTACCAATTATAAGAATTGTGCAACTTTATTTGTATCTACATTGACTCGAAATGACCACTTTTTGATCTTTGTGCGCATAACAAATCTCACTGTGTTTGTCATAACTACCCATAAGTCAAAACAATAGAATAACTTCTCATTTTTTTTGTTTCCAGCCGCTGGCCAAGTGACTCTTGCAGGGTCATCTTGTATCCCCCGGCCTTTTTTTGTGAATATGTACTTTAATATTTCTAATTAAAAGAGTAGGCCTATTCATCAAAACAATAGTTGTAAGCATTTAAGTCACATATGAAGAAAACCAGAAAGAATAAAATCATCAAAATCCAATGTAAGGTTTAGGAGCTTAGGGTATGTGAAGTTAGCTATTACGACTACTGGTACCCTTCCCTATGCTATTCTTAGCATAAAATTGTGTGCAAAGATATGTGATTCAAAAGGGATCAAAATAATAAGTAAATGAACCCAAAATCACAAAACAATGGAACATTTAAGATTGGGCTAAAAGAGGTCAAACAAGCATATGATTTAATGAAATCAAGCTATATTAAACCTCTCATTGCATGATTGCTTGGATGTGTGGTCACCCAATAATATGGTAGCATAATGACACTCCAATGGAAAATGGGTGAGATATATAAAAAATGGTAAAGGGTTGGATATATAAGATTGGGGGTAAGATTGAATGGATGGTTGAGATGGTGATGGGAGGGGTTGACTTTACTTAATCAAAGATTATGTGTGGGCACATGTTTAGTGGGGTGGGTTAAGAGGAGATCAAGATTAGGAGAGGAGACAAGTGGAAGGGTTGGAGGATGTGACATGTGAAGAGGGTAATTTATTTATTTAATTATTTGGAAGAAGGGGACTATAGTTCCAAGTAAAAATTACAGGTAATAATTTAGGGGAAGAACACCAATAGCTGACATAGTTCCAATAACTGCCATGTTATTGTCATAGTGAACCCCCAAAAAATACAAATATTTTTGTCAATACATAATTAAAAAAAAAACAATAAATATTTAATTGAACACCAATACATGTTCACAACTAAATGTGTAGTTGACCACAAAAAGGTAAAAAAAAAAAACTACTGATACATTTCCAATTTCAATACAAATCAACTTGCACAAAATATAATGATTATTTATTAATTTAAAAACTTTATATTTACATTTACCACTCTATGCAAATTGCTTAAAATTACACATGTAATCAAATTACATTTACATATGCACAGTTATTGGTGCATTACATGACATAAAATCAATCAAATATTGACTTCATAGACACTCATGTGTACATTCTCCCAAACATCACTTCACAGTTTCATACATTAAATAGATTTGCATTTGGTACTTGCATTTGCACCAACTGGTTTAAGGCTCCCCTGTAACCAAGAATTTGCATAAAAATAATTTAAAAAATCAAAGTTCATTCAGGCCAACAAAGAAAACAGAAGAAATGAAGAACTGCATATTTAATTTGAGATGATCGATTGTTTCCCACAAAAATTCAAATTTGAAAATTAGCTACCACAAATGAATGCATTCATATTCCACATTCAAATTATT